>NW_007214816.1:361263-367099 GCF_000164805.1 Carlito syrichta
AAAAAAAAAAAAAAAAAAAAAAAAATTTGTCGATTAAGTTTGCTGCCTTGTGTGGCAGTTCATGACACCCCAGAACAATTACAATAGTAACATTAAAGATTACTGATCACAGGTCACCATGATAGATATAATAACAATGAAAATGTTTGAAATATTGTGAGAATTACCAAAATGTGACACAGAGACACAAAGGGAGCACATGCTGTTGGAAAAATGGCGCTGATAGACCTTGCTTGACACAGGTTTGGAACAAACCTTCAATCTGTTTCTAAAAAAAAAAAAAGCAATATCTGTGAAGCACAATAAAACAAAGTGCAGTAAAACAAGGTGTATCTGTATTTGCATTGTAATACTTACCAATCAAGCATCACTAATCAAAAAATTCGAAATCTGAAATGTTCCCATGAGCATTTCCTTTGAGTATCATGCTGGCACTCAAAATGTTTCCGATTTTGGCATTCTGGGCTTTAGATTTTCAGATTAGAGCTACTCAACCTGTACAGACAAAGGTACATCTTTGTCAGTGTATATAGCTCTAAGTCATTTGAAGCTGTGCAGTATTCCGTTGTTCTCTAATTCTTTTTAACTCATTCTCTATTGCTGGACATATGTGTGTGGTTTTTTTTTTCCGTTTTTCACTGTCACAATTTGCATTGTGGTGAACAACCTTTTACTCGTATGTGGATGCTTGTTCAAATTTTTCCATAGTACAGATTCCTAGAAATCAGATTGTCAGATCAAGGGGTATGCACTTTGCAAATTTGTACAGATAATACCAAATTGTCCTTCTAAAGGTTGTAGTAATGGCACTTCCATCAAAAGAGCAGTAGCTCTGTGCTGTGCGCTTGCTAGGACCACGTCTTGCTGAGGATGGGGGCTACACAGTGTGCCCAGAGTGGTCCCCCATCTGCTCTGATTAGGGGGGTTTTAAGCACTCACAGAACAGAGAACAGCTCTGATGGCCAAAAATTGGAGGTAGACAGCAAAGTCCTTCCCTTTCTACCAGGTCTCTAGGCATCCTGTTGGGCTTCTAAGGTGCCGGCCATCTGAACAGTTTCCAGGGGAGTGGGTCACCGTCTACCCTAGCTGGGTTGGCACAGGGACCACACTTAGTGACAGGAGCCGGGGAATTAAGTCATCACTCTTTACCAGCCAAGATCTGGCGGGAGAACACAAATTGTCCTGGAAAGCCTGCATCTGATGGCGGCCCGGGGCTTGGCGGGTCACAGAATCCTCACACCTTGCTTGGCGCTGGTGAGGCAGAGTTACATAACAGGCTGTTTTTCAGACTCTGAATTCCGAGGTCACCTGCAAGGGAGAGGAGCTGGTGCTGGGGACCTGATCATTTACTCATACCCACATGACTTCAAATAAGTGGTTTGGAATCTTGAAAGGCATCAGAATCAATTTAAGAACTTGTTGAAGCCGGGCTCGGTGGCTCAGCCTGTAATCCTGCGCTTTGGGAGGCTGAGGTGAGTGGATTGCCTGAGCCCGTGGGTTCGAGACCCACTTGGGCAACTTGGCAAGACCTCATCTCTACAATAAATCAAAAACTTAGCCAGGCATGGTAGCATGCACCTGTAGTTCCAGATACTTGGAAGGCTGAGGCAGAAGGATCGCCAGAGCCCAGCAGGCTGCCGGGAGCGACCACTGCACTCCGGTCTGGGTGACAGAGTGAGACTCCAACTCAAAAAAAAAAAAAAAGAACTTGTTGAAAATGCATATTCTTGGGCCCTACTCCCAGAAGTTCTGATTCACTAAATCTGGCACAGGGCCAAGGAACCTGCAGCTAAACAAGCACCCCACGTGATTCTGACACAGTAGTTGTGGTGGTATTATGGCTGTTGTTGTTTTTGAGTCAGGGGTCTCACTCTATGGCCCAGGCTGGACCTCTTGAGCTCAGGCAATCCTTCTACCCCAGCATTCTGAGTAGCTGAGACTACAGGTGTGCATCACCATGCCTGGCTAGCGTGTGTGTGTGTGTGTGTGTGTGTGTGATTCTGAGTAGCTGAGACTACAGGTGTGCATCACCGTGCCTGGCTAGCGTGTGTGTGTGTGTGTGTGTGTGTGTGTGTGTGTGTGTGTGTGTGTGTGTGTGTTGTGTGTTTGGAGATGAGGTTTTGCTATGTTTCTCAGGCTGATCTCGAACTTCTGAGCTCAAGCAATCTGCTCACCTCAGCCTCCCAAAGTGCTGGGATTACAGGAGGTGTGAGCCACCATGCCCAGCTGACACAGTAGTGACTAGACTGTATACTGAAGTGAGCCTTGGCCATTTAGGTTGTGAACTTGAGGGAGGAAAGTCCAGCCTAGCAGGGACATTCACTTGAAACCTGGCAGGAGACTTGGACTCATGAAAGATGATGAAGTAGACAAATCTTGGGTTTATTTTCTCTTTCTCTGTTTTCCCTTTCTTTCTGCCACCAAAGTACTGCCCAAGATGTTTCCTGGCTATCTAGGAACCTCCTAAGTGTTTTCAGTTCTGACCTCTTTGGCAGCACCCCCATAACTGTTCCGTCCCTCCATTACCCTTTTTATTAAAACTTTTACTCTGCCAGATATTATTCCCTCAGGGATCATGCTCTACCATAGATACCTCTACCATAATCCATAGTGATCTGATAATGGATGGTATCTGGGCCTAGATTGTGGAATCAAAATCAGACTGTGAACTGGGAGAAACTTGGGGCTTCTCTGATAAAGGTTCAGAAGAGAAGGCCAAGGCTCAGAAGGGACTAGTGACTTATTTGGGATTCCACTGATACGTTACAGCAGAGAGCCCTGCTTTCCAAGCCAGTCACTTTTTCCACTACCCTAGTAAGCAATTTATAGCAAATATACAACACATGGAATTTCACAAATGAAAATCAAAGATTTGATCAAGGGCAAAGGGGAGTGGCCTATCTTGCTGAGCCTGGGGCCAGAGGGAGACAAGGGAGGCCCCTCATTCCTTTATCCCCAAGGCTACATAATTTAAAGGGTGCCAAAAAACTCAGTCATCAAGATAAGGAATATTTTAATGCAACATTTTAAGAATCAAAATTCATGCAAAAAAAGTATGATTAGCAAAAAATACAATTCATAAATAAAGACAGGATCTGTTTTACTGATTTTTCCTTTTGCTTTAGGCTTCAGTTTGGCTTGGCACAGCCAAGTAACAGTAACTGAGACAGAAATTGTAAGCAGATATGTTTGGATTTTAACAGGAATCCACTTTAGTAAACCAATATTTCTCAAAACATGTCCTTTGAGTCAGGGTGGGACTGGGTGAGAATGGGGTTCTATTTTCAAAGTGTGGAAAATAATGCATTTTTTATCTTCTTTCTGAAAACTGCACTACACTGAAGCCAGTTTTTGAGAAGTACTGTAGAAATTCCCAAACTCAATTGCCAACATAGTCCTTTTTTTAAGAATCCAGAGATGATACTTTGGAAAGGCTTCCTGAATCCACAAGCTGGATCAGTGTGGAGGTTTGCATGGGGGTGGGGCGGAGGAGAGAGATTTAAGGACCCTGAAGGACTCTCCGGGTACTCAGCTCCTACCAGGTAAACAGCTGCTTATTCCATCTGTGCGGAGGGTGAGCCTAGCCAACCCCAAGTTGCCTCAGGCAGCCAGACGAAGGGCACAGACTGGCTAAAACAGAAAGTGGAGACCAAGAACAGGAAAGGAAGTTTCCATGGCACAGCTTGAGGTTTTTATGCTCTCCAAGAACTCAATCCTGGCTTTGTTGTTTGTTGGCAGAGGCAGGACAGTGGGTTGGTGGCAGCTTCTCTTTTGTTGAAGAGAAGAGAAGGAGAACACAGGATGAATCTCTCTCTATTTCTGAGGTTCCCTGGCTCCCTGGCCAGAAATCTGGGTGTGTGACATGCTTAGATGCAGTCTTTCATTTTGTCTCTGCGATACACACCTTTCTGGATGTTATTAAAAACAAGGGAAACCAGGTTTCCTTTCCAAACTCATGAGATGAAGGAAAACACCCCAGTTCCTAATGTGGCCTGTGGACCAACAGTGTTAGCATCCTCTGGGAGACTATTAAAAATTAAGAATCTTGGGCTGGGCACAGTGGCTCACGCCTATAATCCCAGCACTTTGGGAGGTCACAGTGGGTGGATTGCTTGGGCCCAGGAATTCAAGACCAGCCTACACAACATAGTGAAACTTCGTCTCTACAAAAAAAATTTGCCAGGTATGGTGGCACATGCCTGTAGTCCCAGCTACTTGGAATGCTGAAGTGGAAGGGTCGCCTGAGCCAGGAGGTCGAGGCTGCCGTGTGCCATGATCATCACGATCAATGCCACTGCACTCCAGTCTGGGCGACAGAGTGAGACTCTGACCAAAAAAAAAAAAATTAAGAATCTTGGGCCCACCCACAGATTTATTGGATCTAAATCTTCATTTTAGGAAGATCTCTGGGTTATTTGCACGTCTGTTGAAGTTTGAGAAGATGCTGCCTTAGAAAGACTGGAGACCTGGTTCAGTTCCTCCCTCCTTTCCTGACTTCCCATTGCCCATGACCTTGGGCAAGATGTTCATCTTTGTTCTATTTTTAGTTCCTTGTCTGCCAAATGAAGGTACCACTGATGTCCTCTCCAGATTTCCAGAGGCACCAGTGTATTTTATGCTCTTGAAAAACATAAAGAGACCAGTGCAGTGGCTCACACCTGCAATCTGAGCACTTTGGGAAGTCAAGGTAGGAAGATCCTTGTAGGCCAAGAGTTTGAGAACAGCCTGAGCAACACAGCAAGACCCTGCTTCTACAAAATATTAAAATTAAAAATTTGCTAGGTGTAGTGACAAGTACCTGTAGTCCTAGCTACTCAGGAGGCTGAGTTGGGAGGATTGCTTGAGTCCAGGATTTTGAGGCTGCAGTGAGCTATAATCATGCCACTGCACTCTAGGCTAGATGACAGAACAACACCCTGTCTCTAAAAGTAAAGAAAGAGATAGGGAGGGAAAGTATGAAGAGCTCTATAGATGCAAATTAATAGTAGAAGCAGTAATGATTACCTGACATTTAAATTCTTACCTAAGAACTTTATTCCATAGTTTGTATTTTGTCAGTGGTTGGCTTAAGAGCCTCAAACTACATCTCTCCTTCTGTAAGTGTATCATTGTTGTATGCATTCTTTGATTGATTCATCTATCCTTCCACTTTTTCCTCCCCACCTTTCATATATCCTTCTTACCATCCACTCATTTACTTAAAAACCATTCTCTCTACCTGTCCATTGTATCCATTCATGATCTGTCAGTCCATCCAGCAACTGGCTCTATTGTGCCCAAGGTCATGAACTGTTATACCAAGAATGGCATTTTGTCAACCCCCAGCATTGGAGAAGTAGGATCTTGAGAATCAAGAGTTCCAAGCTTAAATGAGTACATCGTATGCTGCCTCTTAAGTCCTTAAACCACTGTCATCCAGAGTTCTAACCTCCCTTATCAAGCTGGCTGCCACTGAAATGCATGCACTAAGGGAAAGGAGGGGCGCTGACAGGCAGGTATAATAAGTGTGTAAATCTGACCAGGGATGAGACCATAGGTGGTGAAGGTCCCAGAGCATCTCATCTTAAAAGGAAAAGAAAAAGCAAAAAGGAAATTTAACCCTGGAGACCAAAGAAGGCCTAATTTATTGGCCACCGGTTGAAGCCATGTGTACTAGCCATACAGGTCTAGTATACCAGATATGCGTTTGAAGAAGTGTGTGTGTTGGGATGGGGGATAGTAAGTTCTGCATATTTACCTCTTACATTGTCGTGAGTATAATTCTTGCCTCTCTTGGTAGTAATTTTTTTTTTTTTTTTTTGAGTTGGAGTCTCACTCAGTCGCCCAGACTGGAGTG
>NW_007214816.1:367311-432482 GCF_000164805.1 Carlito syrichta
ATCCACTCACCTCAGCCTCCCAAAGGTGTGGGATTACAGGCTGAGCCACCGAGCCCAGTGGTAATAATTTTTAATGAACATTATATATATATTATATATATTTTATATATAATATATATAATATATATATAAAATGTTCATTAAAAATTATATAAATATAAAATGTTCATTAAAAATTTTATATATATATAGCAGAAAAATGCATCAATCGTAAGATGTAGCTCAGTGAATTATTACACTCATGGTACCATGTCCCAAGTGAAAAATAGATTATGACCAATATTCTAGAAGCTTCCTCTTGCCCCCTCCCTCTCAGTGCCTGCCTTCCTTTCCAAAGTAAGCACTATTCTGACATCTCACAGCATAGATTGGTTTGGGGTGCTTTTTAGTTTTATATAAGTGAAATCATACTGTACATGTTCTTTTATGTCTGGCATCTTTCACTTTGTGAGATTCAGTCATGCCATTGCATATATCAGTCATTCATATTTATACAATAGAAAACTATACATAAATAAAAAGGATTTTTTTTTATTGCTGCTGCTGGTTAGAAGCTAAGGAGTGTCAGTGGATCCATACTTCTCTCTTGGCTTCCTGTCCCTCACATCTCTGACTGCTAACACTGGCCACATCCTTTTTACTTTTTCTACTCGCAATTATAAAAGGCAGGAGGCAGGAGAGTGCTCAAGTAGCTCCTGTGTTTGGGTACATTTCCCCAGCTTTCTATTACCCATTTGAAAAAACTGCATAACAGTGTCTAGCAATTGCATATATGACAACATGCATCAAAATGCTTTCAAAGTGAAGGGCAGAGGATTGAACATTTTTTCATCCAGTACCACAGTACCAGCATTGCTATAAGTGCTCTGTGTATTAACCCATGTAATGCCCACTCCCTTAGATTGGATGATTATTCCCATTTCACAGATAAGGAAACTGAGATGCAAGGCAGTCCAGGCTTGCCTGAGGAGCCACACAGCTGTAAGGGAGAGAGCTGGCTGGCGAGTGAACTCCAATACCAGTGCTTTCGTCATTCCCCAGTGCTGCCTTTCAGACACTTTACTTCATTTTGCCCCCAATACGTGAAAGACACCCAAGACCCAAAGTGACCTAGGAAGAAACTTCTTCTGGCTCCTGTTCACCTCCTGAACCTGGTCCCTGACATTCTGCTTCTTGCTCACAATGTTCGAGTAACATTGCTCTTCCGCCATTTCTTAGAGCACATGGAACCTTCCCTGGTACAAAATGTTCTTGCTCCCTCTGCCTAGAACACTCTCCCCTGCCCTTGGCTTGGCTGTTTCCTTCTCATCCTTCAGGCCTCGCTCTAATGATCACCAACACAGTTGTTTGCCAACACTCTGCCTAAGTAGGTTCAGTCTTTTATTTTCAACCATAGCATTTCCTTTATTCCCTTTCTGGTGATTATGATCTGTAATTGTTGTCTTGCTATGCTGATGCAGTGATCTGTTTTCCCTGTACAATGTAATAGCCTTGTGAGGTGTTTTCTTAAAGGGCCCTGTTCACAGAGCCTGGCAGTTGCAGAGCTTCCTCAAAGAACTTTGGAGAAACTAAATGGGTCTTTGGGTTTTTGTTTTTTGTTTTTGTTTGTTTTTTGGTTTTTTGGTTTTTTTTTGAGTTGGAGTCTCACTCCGTCGCCCAGACTGGAGTCCTGTGGCACGCTCCCGGCCACCGCAGCTTCCACCTGCTGGGCTCCAGCGATCTTTCCGCCTCAGCCTTCCAAGTAGCTGGAACTACAGGCGCATGCTACCACATCCAGCTAATTTTTGATTTATTGCAGAGATAAGGTCTCACCAAAGTTGCCCGGGTGGGTCTCAAACCCGTGGACTCAGGCAATCCACTCACCTCAGCCTCCCAAAGTGTGGGATTACTGGTTGAACCACCAAGCCAGTTTAGAGCCCGGTTTTTGGCCACCTACTTTCTACCACTGGGGAGCCATTTAGCTTTTGTCCCAAGTAGTCAAGTGCTTCCTGAGTAAATACAGCATGGTCTGCCTGTTGACTGGGACTAATGGATTCTAGAAAGCAGCATGGGGCCAGTGTAAGCCCAGAGCAAACTCTGGCAAACAATGTTCAACTGGTTTGAATTTTTTGTGCATCCTTTCAATTAGCGATATGCTTTGTGGCAACACAACCAGAATCCCCCATGGAACTGAGTAGTAGTAGTTAAAATTGACTCCACATGTTTCTGGAAGATGTCCCTTCCTGATCTCCCACTTTACTTTTACAAATCCATCTTTATTGGGGTAACTGATTTATCAAGAAGTTAATAGAATGAGCAAGTAAGGGGATGGAAGGTAAGAAACCTCCAGTCCAAACCTGAGTTTTACCAGGCTTGCCCTTGTAACTGTGCTGGGTCTGTAAGAGGAGTGTTTTTAGTCCTATTGTCATGCTTGTCACTTCCCAACCATTGGTTCAAAGGCAAATTACTAGAATGAAAGCTGCTAAAAAACAAAGCCACTATTGTTGGGGGAACCAAAATCAGTCATGACCCTCTTTGGAAGCAGCTGGTTATAAAGAGGCTGTTCTTTAGTTTGGGCCTAAAACCGTCCTTCCCCCAGAGGGGGGAAGCAGGCCAAGCCTGGGGGGTGGGGGTGGTGAAGTAGGACTAAGAAGTTTACACACCCCCTTTCCCCCCTCACACCCACCCACAGCTTGGCCTCCTCTTCCCCCTCCCCTGGGGCAGCTGGCAGAGGAAATCAATCTATAGTCTGCCAGTGCTTCTCCTGGTAGCATAGGAGCAGATGGCAGATGTGTGACTGAAAGCCGACTTATGACCTGCTCATCACTTGGGACTCACTAGATAGGCTGGTGACTGAAGTAAGGAAGTAAAAAAAAAAAAAAAAGGCATCAAAAACTCAGGATTTCAAAAACTTCAAAGCAGGCAGGAAAATAAGATAGTGAAAAACCTAACTTTAGGGGAATTCTTGAAAGCCCTTGAGAGAAAGACAGGTGAATTTGTGGAAAGAAGTTTAGAGAGCAAACAATTTTGCAGTTCCCCAACTTTGGAGACATGCCACACCCCACCTAGCCAACAGTGTTAATCCTTTCCTAGAAAGAAAGAGGGTCCGCCCCTTGTAGTAAAGAGGCTCATGTTTACAGCTTGGGGTGGAGAAGGTTTAACCCATTGTTGCGCTTGGATGGGCAGGAACAGAGTTTTCCTTGGCCTTAGTCAAGCAGCAGCTCCAGAACTGGAACTGTTAGAGCTGTGGTTTTCAACTGGGGGCAATTTTGGCCCCTAGAGCTATTTGGCAATTTTTGGTTGTGACAACCAGAGGAGTGTACTACTGGCATCTAGTGGGTAGAGGCCAGGGATGCTACTAAATGTCCTACAATGCACAGGACAGCCCCTATGACAAAGAGTTATCTGACCCAAGATGTCAGTAGTACTACGGTTGAGAAACCATGGAATGGAAGCACCTTTAGTTGCAAAGAAAATTGTCCTGGAAACTCCCATCATCTTGAGTAGTATTCCTCTGACTCTGTGGGCATGGGACTCACCATGGGATCTTGTCCAAATGCAGGTTTGGATTCTGCAAATCTGGTGAGGGCCTGAGAGTGTGCAATTTCAACCAGCTCCCAGGGAATCCTACTGTGGCTCATCCACAGACCACACTTTGAGTAGCAGGAGATTTTGAGGGTCTTCATATTCTTCCACTCTCCTCTTTCCATCCCCAACCCCCAGTGTTCTTTGTCATACTCTGTTTGAACCATCTCATGCCCTGTCACCCTGAAGCATATGGTGGTGTTTAAACTCCACTGCCTAGATGACAATTTCTCTCCAGCTGTTGTCAATTTGAAGTGCAAAGTATTGATGAAATCAATTGACTTCGTTGGAAAAAGGATCCCAAGGAACCTGATCAAGCTAACCTCACACAGATACTTTAGACAAACAAATTTGTACCTCAGGACATTGTTTGCATGGTCTGAGACACTTAGACTATATAGAGCCCATGACTTTGTGGATGTTCAGGCTTGCTACAGCATGTGAAACCAGAGGTTGACAATCTGTTTCTATAAAGGGTCAGAAAGTAAATATTTTAGGTTTTGCAAGTCATACAGTCTCTGTAATAATTACTCAACCCTAGAAAGCAATCATAGACAATATATAAATGACTAGGTGTGATTGTATTACAATAAAACTTTATTTACAAAAAATAGGCAGTGAGCTGGATTTAACCCATGGACCACTATAGTTTCCAAACCTCTGTTCTAAACAATTCCAATTTCTTCATATCTTTGCCTCCGGGGAGAAAAAACAACCATATAGGGAAAACCCTACTGAAAGGATGCTAAATCATTGATCTGAGTTGTAAATATCTGAAGGACAAGGGTGAGTAGATACTATTTCTTTCTGCACAGAAATATGAAATGTGAATGCATCTTTAAAGTTGGCAGCAACACAGCTCTGTCTTCCTGTACCCCCCCTTTTTTTTTAGAAGTGAGATGAGACAAGACAATAAACAAGGAACAGAAAGATGTGCCAAAGGTCTGCTGTTCAATTTAAGTCTGTGTTTTCTTCTCTATGGACTTGACTGCATATCTTCTGCCCTTAGAATATATGACGGAGAGGAACAGATTGCCTCTGTCTTCCATCAGACCCTGAGCATTCTTTGAAGGGCATTGATTTTCTCACAGTCACCAGCTTCTGTGAGACCTCCTATTTGTAGCTAGGGAAATATTGCAGGGACATTGCTCACAGCGCCCCAGCTACACCTTCATGTTGGCAGTTTAACCACGGAGAACTGCAGGCTGAATTCTACTGACCTCTCCTTGTTGGAGCAAAGCCTGAGAGTCCTGAGGGGACCCATGCTCCTAGAGTATGTAGACATGTGTGTAGCTCCCAGCCATATTGACCCCCGGGATATGAATAATTCAGGGCCTTTAACTCTGTAGTCACCATCTAGCACCTCTCACAAAGCCTGCATTATTTGGAGAGGAAAAAAAAATCCTCTCCGTTTGTAAATAAAACAATTCTCCTAGAGGAAAACCACTTGGTGTCTGTATCTTTTTGCTGGGTGGGATTCTTCTGCCAGGTCCTCTAGAGTGTGTTAGGTGCTGATAATACCCCAGTTTCATATGTGGGGTCAGATTATGTACTGCAGCCAGAGGTCTCTGAAAAATGTAACTTGCAACCTTCACTTCCCCTCTCACACGAGTGCTTGTGTATAGACACACACATACAATGGCTTGAGCAGAATAAAAGGAAAAAATGTGTCTACTGCAGGAAAGTAGAGAGGCATTTCAGAGCTCCATTTGGTTGGACTCCATTGATTTGCAGTATTTTGACAGTGCACCTCATTCAGCTCAGACAAATGAAATAAAGACTTGAACTTCATCTGTGCAGAGAAGAAATCCCTACCCACAGTCTAGAGGCACAAATGACTTAGAAAAGTGACATAGTTAATGTTACTATGTCAGGCCCCATGTGGGTCGTTTCTCCAATTCATTCATTCATTTAAATGTGTGTTCGACAAGTAAAGTGCCTTTAAGGTCAGCTGGGTGTAAAGTTCTTGGAGCATGCTTTCTTTCACCGGGTACTGCTGTCAGGGCAGCAAACAGGAGTACAGTTCCTGCCCTCTTGGAGGTTATAGTCTATCAAGAAGATAGAAATAAAACAAAAACTACACAATATCATTACAGTTGTGATGGATCTTAAAAAGGAAAAGGACATTTTTCCTCAGGTAATCATCACTACAATGGTAATACTCAGATGCTGTCATTATGCCCATCTTACTGAAGCAGCTCAAGAAGTTTAAAAACTGTCCCAAGTCACCAGCCAGGAAGTGGCTCTCTACTTGTGTCCATAGTTAGAGAGGAAGAGAGTGTTTTTCTAGTTGGAGCGTGACCTGTACTAGTAAAGTTCCATCTTGGGGACACGGAAGCTGCTAATTTAAACAGATCTCCAAAGCTTGTGATTAACAAGGGGAAAACATTTTTGCAGTACAGGAAGCTAATTATAAACCACACATACTTCGACTTTAAAATTGGAGATGCCCCAGACGGTGGGATATATAATGAACCACCAGAGACAAAGAGATTGACAGGTGTGAGCATGGTATTTTATTACTGATGTTTGGAATCCCACTCATCTCAATTACAGCCCTGGTCCACTCCAGGTCAGAGGACGGTTGCTTTTCCCATGCTGTGGAGGATTCATTTACCTTTATTCTGTAAATATGTATTGAGCACCAACAGGGGACCGGGCACTGCTAGCTCTGTGAGAGTGTGATGAACAGGGGGACAAGATCCCTGCTCCCACGGGATCCAGCCAGCTACAAATTTACACACGAACTTAAGAAAATAAGTCGGGGTGGATAGTTTTTTTAAAAGGTCAAGGGCAAGAGTCACAGGTTGGCCAGGGGACAGTTAACTTAGCTACTTCAGGAATGATCAGAATATGCCCCACTGCTCCTTGAGCACTTTAAGGAACAGAAGAAGTCAGTCATGCAAAGGGGAAGATTTTCCAAGGGGTGCTGGAATGAGCTTAGTGGTATGTTGGAGGAGGAGGAATATAATCACAGCTGAAGCAGAGTAAACAGAAGAAGTGGTTCGTTGATGATCTTAGAGGGAGAGAAGGGAGCCAAGTCATGTAGGGCCTTGAGGTCTTCATAAAAACTCTGGATTTTGCCAACAAATACAATTAACCACTGAACCACCCTTTTTAGAAGCAAGTATACAATTATTGCTCATCTTTGAGCAACATTGGCCTTTCTCTTCGTATCCTGCGTGCAAGAAGACCCTGGAGGAAAATCTGAGTTGATGAATCAGAAAAGAGGCATTTCTCCTCTCTGGAGTGAGCAGGTAGCATTTCTAATTCCACCCACACATCCCCAGAAGAAAAATAACTTGCTTTCCGGTAAAGCTGGTAGTAGACACTGGACTTGAGCAACAGGGCCTTCCTGTTTCGTCCAAAGCACTTTTCCTTGTCTTGTGGTTGGTTTAGGGTATTCTGAGATGTCCCAGGATGCAAAAGCACAATACAGGAGGGCAGCACCATCCCCCAGAAAATGGAAACCACTCTTCTTAACACTTACTTCCTCATGGAAATATGAATCTGTTCACACGCAGGATATTTCCAGAAACATATCACTTCCGGGCTTATAAAAGATAAGTTCAGGAAAACAGCTTTTTGAAAATTGATAGTGTTTGCTGGGTTATTTATGCTGATCCTACTTCTAATTAAGAGCTTGGGTGGAAGGCCATGCAAATATCATTGCACCCACCTGTATAGCTTTTGTTTCTAGATGTGATCTTGAAGCTTTTTTTTTTTTTGCTGGAATTCATCCATTCAGAGGACTCATTCATCATCTTAGGTTGTTACCCTCTTCTGTCCGCCTTCATACTGGGAAGGCTCTGGAAGTGATTAGGCTGTTGTAAATCAGGTTTTATGATTTGTGTGTCAGAGATAAGTAGCAGAGAAAGCAGCAGTCGGAGGACCCAACTCCTCTTGTCCTGACAATTATCCCAGTAATGAAATTAAAACAAAAAATTACTGGAGAGTACAATATTTGATAGAGTAGTTTCTCCATAGGCATATCCAGTGTTCAAATTTGGCTAATCTTTAACAAACATTGCTTTATTTTTATACCTTTTTATTGATGTATAACTTACATAAAGTAGAGCAGACTACACTTCAGTGAGTTAGTTTTTATACGTGTATCCTTTTATAACCATCATACAGATCTAGGTATAGAACAAGTCCAGTGCCCTAGAAGCTTCCCTTGTGCCTCCTCCACCGCCCATACCTGTATTGTCATAGACAGCCTTAGCCTGTTCTTGAACTTCATATAAATGGGATCATACAGCACATGCTCTTGATTGTGTGTCTCTGCATTTTCTATGAGATACATTCATTTGCTGGGTGTAGTTATTCATTCTTATTGCTGTGTAGCATTCCATTATGTCAGGGTTTCTCAACTGTGACACCTTTGACATTTTCTGCTGGACAGTTCTTGGGGGTGGGGGGCAGGGAAGCTGTCCTGTGCATTATAGGATGTTTAGCAACATCTGTGGACTGTACCTGCTAGATGCCAGTAGTATACCTTCCCATATATAACAACCAAAAATGTTTCCAGATAATTCCAGATTTCCCCCAGAATTGAAAGCCATCACATCACATGAATATGCTACAATGTTAAGGAAACATTTTACTTAGAAATAATTTCAAACTTATTTAAAATGTGTAGAAATAGAATAAATAACACATACCATACTCTTGGCCTAGATTCACCTACTGTTAACATTTTTGCCTCATTTATTCCCCCATGTTCACATGCACACATGTGTATGCTCACATACTAATTTTATTTACAAATCATGTGAGAGCAGATTGCATCCATCTGGCCCATTTACCACCCCATCCTTGCATGTATATTTCCCAAGAATAAGGACCATCTCCCATGTTATCTAGTTATCAATTAATCATAGTAAATTCAGCATACCTTAATCTAGTACCCGTGTTTTAATCTTTTTGTTTTTTAATTTTATTTAATTTATTGAGGCAGAGTCTCACTCTGTTGCCCAGGCTGGAGTGTAGTAGCATGATCATAGTCACTACAGCTTCAAAATCCTGAGTTCAAGAGATC
Source organism: Carlito syrichta (assembly GCF_000164805.1). NCBI lineage: Eukaryota > Metazoa > Chordata > Mammalia > Primates > Tarsiidae > Carlito > Carlito syrichta. The sequence goes on from NW_007214816.1 coordinate 375,917, forward strand.
CTCCTGCCTTAGCCTACCAAATAGCTGAGACTACAGGCACATGCTACCACACCCAGCTAATTTTTAATTTTCTTTTGTGGAGATGGGGTTCTGCTAGGTTGCCTGGGCTGGTCTCAAACTCTTGGCCTCAAGTGATCCTCCCACCTCAGCTTCCCAAAGTGCTGGGATTACAAGCATAAGCCACTAGCCGGGCTCGGTGGCTCAGCCTGTAATCCCGCACCTTTGGGAGGCTAAGGTGAGTGGATTGCCTGAGCCCGCGGGTTCGAGACCCACCTGGGCAAATTGGTGAGACCTCATCTCTACAATAAATTTTTTAAAAAACCGGCCGGGCGTGGTAGTGCATGCCTGTAATTCCGGCTACTTGGAAGGCTGAGGCGGAAGGATCGCCAGAGCCCAGCAGGTCGAGGCTGCGGTGGCCGGGAGCGGCCACTGCACTCCAGTCTGGGCGACCGAGTGAGACTCCAACTCAAAAAAAAAAAAAAACATAAGCCACTAATCCCCATTTTTTTCTACTGACCCAAAATTATCTTTTTATTTTTCCCTACAGAGCAGGTTCCAGGCTAGGATCAGGTATTATATGCAGTTGCCATGTTTCCTTAGTACCTTTAATCTAGAACGTTCTCTAAGCCTATTTTTTTTGTTTGTTTGTTTTGTTTTGGTCTTAAGATTATAGCTTCTTTTTTTCTTAATAGAATGTTCCTCCTCTTGGGATTTATTTATTGTTTCCTCCTGAATACATTCAAGATATACAATTTTGACTGGAATATTACATAAGGGATAGTATGCCCTTCTTAGGACTCCCCATCTGGAGGTATGGTATGTCCTGTTGCACACATCAGGGATGTTAAATTTGAGCTCCAGTTCAAGGTGTTGTCTGATTTTCCTATTGCTTACCTGCTAATTACCCCCTTACAACAAATAAGCACTATGTAAGGAAACACTTTAAAACTGCACTTTCTTGTCCACTTTTATCACCTAAATTTAGTGTACTTTTGCATCTTGCATGAGGCACTCTCTACCTCTGATAGTTACAAAGGATTTTCCAAATCTGACATTCACTCCCTTCTCTTGCACTTACCCTACTAACAGCAGTCAGCATTGTACACGAGAGCCCTCTTTTCCTCCCATTGATTTATTTATCAATGTTTTAATCTGTGATCCATATGGATTTGTGGATTCCTATTTGTTTCAGTGGTTTATAAATCATTACTGCCCTTAAATATTTTAATGCTCAAATTGTTCATATGTGGCCAGTGGGAGAACCCCTTCAAGATGGACCCTATGTTCTTCTGACAAACCTCATCATATTTTATTTTTAATACTTCCTTTCTGGCATAACAAGATATTCAGATTTATCTTTTACTTTACTCTCCTCTATCCTGGGATTGGCCATTTTTCCAAAAAACCCTGGTTCCTTCAAGTGGAGAATGGTAGAAAAATACCACAAGGTATTTATTCACTTTCCTGATAATTGATATTTAAGTTGTTTCCAGTTCTGGGCTATTATGAGAAAGCTTCTCTCAATAAGCTTGTACATTTTTTAACCTATGTACTAACTTCTGTTGAGTATATAACCAAGAAAGGTGATAGAAAGTTCTGGAATTGCCACTCTTGGTTAGATACCCAGCAGAAATGCATGTGTAAGTCCACAAAAAAATGGACAAGGGTATTCTAAGTGGCTTTATTCATAATTCATACATGTGTATATGTATGAATATTTAGCTTTAGTAATATTGCCAAGTAGTTTTCCAAAGTGCTTGTAACATTGCTTGAGTTTTATCAGGGGAGAGGAAGTCATGTGCCCCAGTAGGAGGCAAGAATAGTCAGTGGCAGGGGTGACCATGGGCCATTGCAATCCTAAGGCATGTTATCTATGACCAGAAATGGCAAAATTGCTTATCCTTGCAATATACAAAGAGTAGAAAATGCTTAGACTTTGCCACCTGGCCCATTCTCAACCATCTCCTTGGAGAGTGCTACTTAAGATGAGCAAAATGGAAGTTACCGAAGTCAATATCTCACACTACGTTCAAAATGGTTTTCATCTCAGGGATACCAGGAGCTCATGTGACAGCACTTAGGAAATGGAGATGCATTACTAGGGACACCCACTGTTAGACAGCATTAGGGCCTCTGCTTGATTTTAAAATTGCCTTCCCATGGGATAGAGGGGTGCCCCAGGGTCCCACTCACATCTTCTGGCTGTTAGGACCCATTTATAACCCTGGAGTATTCACTAAATGGGCTAAGAAAGTAAATATTTCTCTATTTACACCTAGGGAGTCACTTAGTATCCAAGATATTTGAGATGGAGAACCACCTGCCACTAGGGCACAGCGGGCAAAGCAGGAGACTGCTGCAGGCTAACAGAGAAGTGAACTGGCCCAGTATCATGGAACTAGTGTTCAGTGTTTCCAGGAGCATCCTGAGCATAGCCCAGCCTCTACAGCTTAAAGTTTCCTCATCTAAAATATTTGTCCTATGGTGCTTACTGTGCACATTAGAATCAAAGAGGTAATTGAATACTTTGTAAAGTGAAATTGTGAACAGAGGAAACATCATGCATAAGATGCACGGTGGGCTCTTAGTAACTTTGAGCCTCAGGAGGAATTAGTAACTAGTAAAACGTATCTCTGTGGATGATTGTTAAGCCAGTAACCTCTCTGGGTGGACGCTGCCCTGCCGTAGGTGGGAAGAGCCCCCTCACATACAATGTGCCCTCTAAGAGAGCTACTGTGCAGTGCACAGCTACACAACCATATGTAACTACCCTGAATAGGTGACCAGCAGTGATAGTGACCCCATTTGTATTAACCTCTGTGGTCCTCTCGTCCCCCCCCCCCCCCCCCAGGCCTCTCCGCTGATGGTGGTGCCAAGCGCCAGGAGCACCTGTCCCGATTTTCCATGCCTGACCTCAGCAAAGACTCCGGAATGAATGTCTCCGAGAAGCTGAGCAACATGGGCACCCTTAACTCATCCATGCAGTTCAGAAGCGCAGAGTCAGTCCGCAGCCTGCTGTCTGCCCAGCAGTACCAGGAGATGGAGGGAAACCTCCACCAGCTCAGCAACCCCATTGGCTACAGAGACCTGCAATCCCATGGAAGGATGCATCAGAGCTTTGATTTTGATGGGGGGATGGCGGGCAGCAAGCTGCCAGGGCAGGAGGGCGTGAGGATCCAGCCCATGAGCGAACGCACCCGGAGAAGAGCGACTTCGCGCGATGACAACCGTCGCTTCCGACCTCACCGGTCCAGGCGTTCCCGCCGCTCTCGCTCGGACAACGCCCTCCACCTGGCCAGCGAACGCGAGGCCATCTCTCGGTTAAAAGAAAGGCCCCCCCTGAGAGCCAGGGAAGACTATGACCAGTTCATGCGCCAGCGGAGCTTCCAGGAGAGCCTGGGGCACGGGTCCCGGAGGGACCTGTACGGCCAGTGCCCAAGGACTGTGTCGGACCTGGCCTTGCAGAATGCCTTTGGGGAGCGATGGGGACCCTACTTCGCCGAGTACGACTGGTGTTCCACCTGCTCCTCCTCTTCAGAGTCTGACAACGAGGGCTATTTCCTAGGAGAACCAATCCCCCAGCCAGCCCGCCTGCGATACGTCACAAGCGATGAGTTGCTGCACAAATACAGCTCCTACGGCCTCCCCAAATCTTCCACGTTAGGTGGCAGAGGACAGTTGCACAGCAGGAAAAGACAAAAGAGCAAAAACTGTATCATTTCTTAATATGATTGGGATCAGGGAATGGGGGAAGATGGGAGCTAAGAATGTAAATTCAGGAACTTGCACTGTTTAAATGTTAATGCGCTTTTGGGGGTGGTCAAGGGGAGAAAAGGGAAAATGCTCTCCATGAATGGAGAAGAAGTTACAGATTGACTCAATAGGTAGTCACAGTTCTTGGCATGTTGAATATTATTTGCACATTTCACTTTGGAAACACAATAGACTCTCTTGAGGCCAGGGTTGGTCACCTCCTTCCCATCAGTTCTGTGTTGAGTTGCTGCTCACAAGATGGCAGATTGTTTCCCGCTCGCTTATATCCTCTCTGGTTCTCTTACTTATAGGACCCTTTTTTCAGTAAGTAATTTGTTTATTAGCCAGAACCCAAGACTAAGTTATTTACATGTCCATTGTAAATGCAATGTAAATGAGAGTTCTGATAAAATATTTTTGTATTTTGTAATATCAAAGGAATTTCTATATCGTAGGACTCAGTGGGGATTTGCATGCATAGCCACCATTGTCTTTGAGTAGTATTACAAGGTGGCCCAGCACCACCTTTTTTTTTCTATACAAATTTGTTACATGTCAGTGAGACCTTTTTCAAAGGAATATATTCAATTTGGCTTTTTGTGGCTGAAAAAAAAACAAACTATTCTACCCGAAGTATTTTATGCTCCATTCCATCTTAAGGAGCCATTCTTAAGTCTGCTTCCACCCTCCGTAGAATTTATTCTCTACAAAGTGGTAGTAATTTTTTTTTTTTGAAATTGCAAATGTAACTTTCGCCAATTAGAGAAACCAACCAGTGTCAGTAAAGTTCCGTGAGAAATGCCATCCCTGCTGGGAACATTGAAGTTACTTAATGTTGATCTATCCCTTGGGGAAAGTAAAAGTGACTGTGAGTGGTGCTGTTGTGTGATGTCAGCATGACGTTGTTTTGAATGTGGCATTATGTTCTGGTGCTCATGTTTCCTGGATTGTATTATCTGCTTTCCTTTACCAAGGCAGACGGAACTGCTGCCTTAGCCTGACAACCGGTTGTCCTCAAAGCAAATGAACTTAATTAAGCATTTGGAATTGAGGGATGGAAAGATTCTGAGGGGGCTCTGGGAGAGATGGTGTGTTGCATGTCATACATGGAGAAGGAACAAGGCAATTTAAAAGCTGAAAGCAGATCAAGGGTAGAAGTTGAAGGAGAATCTGAAGGAAGGCCAGGGAAAAGAAGAACTTCTGGAAATGAAATAGAGGAGAAGTGACAACCACCTTGAATAGCTCCCAGTGCTTGTAGAAAGAATCCAGTTTGACAAGCTCAGTAACCAGAGTATCTGGGTTACCCGGGAAGGTTGAGGAGATTTCAGTGATGTAATGACCTTAAAAAACAGACTTTGTTGATAGAAGGATTTCCATTTTGAACTTTGAGGACTGTTGGTCAGACAGAAAATGGGCTCAAAAGTGAGTTTGCTTAATGAAGACATTTAACGGTTGTGCTGTTTATAGTAAAATAAAACTTCCTACCTTGCTTCAGTTAAAAAATGAAGCTCTTGGTTTTTCTTCCACTCTCCTCCTCCCCATAATGGATTGTGGCAGTTGAAATAATCCATCGGAGGACTCGCCTTTAGTGAGATGTACTGTCAATGTAGTAACCAGTGTGTCTCAGTGGCCATCTGCCATGGTGAGGTGGGCGTGGTCTCTTTTCAGTATAGTAGTTAACATTTTCTAGTACTTTTTATGGAGAGAACGGAAAAGATGGCTTTTCAGACACCATCCCAAGTGGGTCTGAGGAAAGGAAGGCTGTAAAGGACATGGTAATGGCACTCCATTCAGGATGTATTAAAATAATTTGCTTTTCAGGTATTAATATGACATTTGTCATTGTCACTGATTTTTAAAAAAAAGCAATGCAAATGTTGGTTGTGGCTGTTTTCCGCATGCTATCTTCATATCTAAATGCTTCATTAATTATCCGAACCTCCGGAAAATTAACTCTATTACGTTTGTATAGTAAGTTTGTAAACTGCTTGGCAAACTGATTAAGAAATAATGTACAACACCATGCTACTAAAGTGGCAGGTTTCTGGTAGAAATTGGGTGAGTCCAATTTGGAGTTTTGAGTTCCTTGATTGATGAAAATAAAAAGGCATTTTTGGAAAAAGAAAAGAGAGGGGGAAAGTAGATCACTTATCTTAGCAAACAGTTGGAAATATGCCTGTCCCCTGTGGCCCCAAATCCAATGAAAGAAATTCTCCCAGTAAAAATTGCTTTCTAACTCTGTTCTTCTACCTCTTACATTTCCCAAATGATGCTTTAACCACCATCAGCAGAAAAGGGCAGCCTAGAGACTGACACATAACCAGTATCCAAAGGGGTCTGGAGAAATAAGTACGTTCAGGTCTAGCTGCCCAGAGAACATCCAGAAACTGAACTGGTCAGAGCTTGAGACATAATGAGATACAAGTCTCAGGGTCAAACTGTCTACTAGCAAGATCACCTCCATCTATTTTACCACTGCAGAACTCTTCTCCCTACGCCAAATGCAGCCAGGCACCTTACAAAGAATGCTGAAGGAGGAAGACCAGTTCCTTACAATAATGGCAGAACCTCCAACAAATGCCCTATTGAGCCCAGAACATCATTGAATTGGGAGTTCCACCCGTTAGTGATAACTTACACATAACACCTCAGAATCCCACTCTCAAAAATTCAATGCATTCTTTCCTGAGGTAAGAGCTTAAGGTCTTCATCTGATTCTTCCATCATAACTAGGGGCTCTTGTTGGTCAAGTTCTTTCTGTGAGTGGGGCCTGTACTCACTTCTTTTTAGATCATAATTTCATTTTCATCAGACTGGTTTTCAGAAGAATAATCTTTTCTAGTGTTCTCTCTTCTTTAATGCCTTGATTGTTTGTTTTCTACCTCTCCTAATATTGGTCTTGTCTTTTGGTTATAACCACAACCTTGGAGTTCAGGTCATTTCCTATTGTTGCTCAATTCAGGGCAACATAGCTAGCTCCTTCCCAGCCCAAGAAGTGTAAGTTATTGACAATTTCCTGACTGGCCCTGCCAATACATACCACCCTTGGCACTATAAAAGTCTTCTTAGCAGTCTGGTGGCATTGAGAATGGCATTTGGGGCCCTTTCCTTCTGTCATTTAGTTCTGAGATCTCTTCTTAGTGTGAAGGGGAATTGGGGGGCCGAGGCGATCAGAACATGCTTCCTGGTTTATCATGGGTCCAAGAGAGAAGACCTGGTGTTGGTTGTTTAACACCTTCTTCACCTTTTATTCTGTAGTCCTTTTGTACTCCCAACCAGCTGAACAAACAAGCAATTTTATGTTTCTAATATGGTACCTAGAGGCCATGCTTTCTAATCCTTTTTTCCCATAGGATGCTCCTGCACTGTAACAAGATTATTTTTTTCTTCTCTTTCCACAACAGTTTTCTGCTTCTTGGGTACTACTAGCGATTGTTGGGTTTAAGTGGGCCAGTGATGGCATATATATAGCACATGCTCTAAACTCCCTTCAACCTGAGCAGATATGACCAATGTATCACCATATGCTTTCCCAGAGAATGTAGATGTAGCCTCAGAAACCTTTGTAACACTCCAACCAGTCAGGACCAGTTGATCAGAACTGGTCTTATTTGTCTGATAACAGATCTTATTTGTGAACTGATTATTATCTGTCTTTCCACCCTTGGCTCTCTTGCCATGGAATAAAAACAGTACATGAGACATTTAGGAAGCATAATTAATAAATCATTTGGAGACTTCAATTCCTTTGCAGATCATGGAGGCTAGAGGAAGCTGACATCGTAGGCTAAAGGCCGACAAGTTTCTTTAGCCTCCTTTGCCATTTTCATGTTATTTGCCAATTATTATAGCAGGCAGTCTTCTGTTTGTTTTGCAGAGGTCAGACAAGATTCCATCTTATTCTTCATCTAGTTCTACCTTTGGACCAAAAAAATAACACAAATATTTAAATTCCAAGAAGTGCTCTTTGTATATTTCTAACAAAAACCATATGCTAACACCTAAGAAGGAGGATCCATCTATGACAAAGGGAAGTGAAAAATTGAACCGGTTGTCTGCATACTTCATGCCAGAAGAGTGGCTATTAGCAACTGTTTAGCACCTTCAGGGCTTTGACATGGGCTCTGCAGACAGCATCCATATGCAGGACTCAGTAGCCAAGCCTCCACTGCCAATTTTTGAAGGCAGTTTCAGAGTGCCACCTTTTGAGGTACATTTCTTTAAGCACAAGTGAAGTGGAAATGAAGGGACCTTTGCCTTGTCTCCAGTGGTTTGTCCCTCTGGGGCTTCAGCAGACACCAGAGCTTGTGTGTATGCCCATTTGGAAGTAGTCATCACGGTTAAGATCATGAAAGGATTGGATTCTTTTTCCATTTTTCTCATAATAGTAGCCCAGTCAACACAAGACTCCCATAAAACATGACTCACTGTTGAGAACTGTACTATTTTATAAGCTTACTTCCTGCTGGCAGAACTAGCTTTCCTCAAGGGCATAAAAAGGAGGAGGGGAAAGTTACATAGTGTTAGGAAAACAGGAAAACATCTCTGTGACTTAGATATGATGAATTCATTGGATAGAAAAAATTATCTTGTTCTATCCTGGGAGTTTTCTAAGATATCTCTTCACCCTGCTTAGCATTTGGCCATTGATGTTCAGCAGGTCACTGACCAAGCTTTTCTGAATTTTTCAGCGTTTCTTACCAGTAAGGTCTGTTCTCAAACCTACCTAGTTGATTTTCATGTTTTTCCATAAATTGTTATGACCCCGTCCTGAACCTGACTTAACATTCTAAGGTCTATGAATCTCCCTTTTTTTTTTTCTTTCCTTCTTTTTTTTTTAGCAAATTAGGACTTCAGCAGGTTTTCCTCTTTGAAACTCTTTTTTGTTTTGTTTTGTTTTTGTTTGTTTTTTGCTGCACAGGATTGCTTTGCCCATCTTCTGCTTTAATTTCAAGTGCATAAACAAAACCTCAAAGGGCCTGAGAAGGTGAGGCAGGCCAGAGTCTATGTTATATGTTGAGTGTCAAGCTATTTGTTAAGAAGGTCTGCAACAGGCCTTTGGTGTGGGCTCTGCCAGAGACTGTTCTGAACACTTTGCTTGAGATCCGTGCCCTGTAAAATGGATATGATGTTTTACTGATGTCTGTAATACATTTGTAAACTTCCAATAAAATTTGAATAAAAGAAATGTTGCCATTCTTCTCAGTCCTCCCTCACTTTCCAGATTTTTAAGGTGGTCTTTGCCTTTGGGTGTCTCAACAAAGAAGAGAAAGACCACACGCATGTGGTGGGGGTGAGATTTACTATGAAAGATGAACCTGATTGTTTAAATCAGAGTTTCTCAACTTCAGCACCATTGACATCTTGGGCCACTAAATTCTTGGTTGCAGAAGGCTGTCCTGTGCATTGTAAGGTGTTTGGCAACATCACTAACCTCTACCCATAGATGCCAGTAATACTCCTCCGCCAAGCTGTGACAAGTAAAAAATGTCTCCACACATCCCACCTTCTAGGATGGCTGCTATTAAAAAAAGAAGCAAAGATCATAAGAAGAGTTGATGAGGATGTGAAGAAATTGAAACACTTGTACACTGTTGGTGAAAAATGTAAAATGGTGCAGTACTGTGGAAAAGAGTATGGCAGTTCCTTCAGAAAATAAAAATAGAATTATTACCATATGATGCAGCAATTCTACTTCTGAGATATACCCAATAAAACTGAAATTAGGGTCTTATAGACATATTTGTACATGCATGTTCACAGCAACATTATTCACAATAGCCAATTGTGGGAGCAATTTGTCCATTGATAATTGAATGGGTAAACAACATGTGGTATATACATACAATGAAATAGTATTCAGCCTAAAAAAGGAAGGAAATTCTGAGACATGCTACAATATGAATAAAACTTGAGGATGTTATGTTAAGTGTGATAAGCCAGTGGCAAAAAGACAAATGCTGTATTATTCCACTTGTACGAGATCTCTTGAGTCAAATTCACTGAGACAGAAAGTAAAAGAGTGGTTGTCAGGGTCTGAGGGAAGGGGAGAGTGGGGAGTTTATGTTTCATGAGTAGAGTTTTAGTTTTGCAAGATGAAGAGGTCTAAAGACTGGTTACAAAACAATATGAATGAACTTAACACTACTAAACTGTATCCTTAAAAATGATTAAGATGGTAAATTTTACATTATGTTAATCTTTGCCACAATTAAAAATGTCTGCACACATTGCCAATGTCTCCTGAGGGCAAAATCGCCCCTGGTTGAGAACCACTGGTTTAAATGTATTGCCTTGAGGATCCTTGAAACTAATTGCTTTCCAGGCCATGCAGGTGACTTTCAGTTATTAGCAAGAATTGAAACCAGCAGATAATCTTAAAAAAAAATTTTGTGTTTGCTTTTAAGCAAATAATAAGTGGTTTGTCTGGAGAGTTAACATCCACACTATATTCTGGTTAGGACAGTATTAAGGTTGACTGGGAGCCAGGACCAAGGCAGCATGTAAATTCAATCTCTCCATGTCCGATCCACAACATTTGGCAGTTGCTGGATGCTGCAATATCCTTTATTCATTCAGTCAACAAATGTTTACTGAAAGCTTACTTTATGCCAGGCATTGTTCTAGGTGCTTGGAATACAGTAATGCATAAAACAAACTTCCCCACCTCCATAGGGCTTACAAACTTTTCTTTCAGCTAGGCAAGACATTTGAAATAGTGAATAGTCATACCCACCCTAATCTCAAGGACATGAGAGTTGTGAAATGAGAGTTATTTCATTCTAAGGCATCTTGAGAGCCTTTAGATGAAAACTTGTGCTGGAAATAGCAATAACCATGCCTGTTCTGCTCACAGATCCCACTGGAGTGTATGGCCTTTAGGCAACCATGGTCTTTGCTGTATGACCTCCCTCTTCCACCTCTTCAGCCTAAATGATTAGAGTCACGCGTAGCACCTAAACTAGCAATCTAGAAGTGTGGTAAGCTGGATTCCTCAGATTCCCTCTCTCAAGAATATAAATGAAGACTTTCTGAAAGAACAAGGCTGCCAACAGTGGGAGCTGAAGCTAAGAGGGTGGAAGGGGAGGAGCAGGAGGTAGAGTCAGGCCTACATGGGTAAGAGGAAGGAGGAAGCAGAAGCTAGGGCTAAGCAAAGTTCAGGCTGAGCTCAGGTTCAAGGACAAAGATGAATGGGAGCACAAAGAGATCAGAACTGACACAGAGACTTCCTCACCTCCAAACTGATCCTTGTTCCTCGAGACTTCCTCACCTCCACACTGATCCTTGGTCCCGCCCAGGAGGTACCCTTCTAGAATGACCATTCAGTTTCAGTCTTTCACACACCCCCTCCTCACTGTGCTGTGTATTGTTATAATACACATCTACACAAACTTTATTTGGGCCCAAGTGTTTCTTGCAATTCGAATAAAAACACGGGAAGGATGTATTCTGAATGCCCACTATGTATTTTATTTTGACCCTGCTCCCCTTTCATATTTTAAATCTCATCTCAGCCAGTTGCTAGTTGTTGATCTTGGGAAATGTGCATGTCCTCTCTGAGGCTCAGTTCTTAATCTATCAAATGGGATAATAATGAAAGAGTCATCAGCGGGTTGTATGGATTTACAGGAAGAAGGCATGCAAAGCTCTTAGCACTGCCTGCCACTACAAGAACTCAAAACACATTAGCTATAGCTATTATTATGATTATTATGATTATTATTCCTATTCCACCCAAAGAGAAAAGGCGGCAGAAACTAGATACCATTGGTACTAGACTAGGATACTCATTATCTTTTCTTTTAATGTAAGCGTTAAGTAAGACTTAGAGACAGCCAAGGAAGGCCCGAATCTTTACTGTGTGAGAAATGCCCAGAAAGCTTATTAAGAACTTACTGAAAATTCCTAGTCCTCCCCACAGATGATCTGGTTCAGGGGGTCTAGGGTAGAACCCCAGAATCTGTTTTTTTGGTTGTTGTTTTTGTTTTGTTTTTTTAATTAAGACCTTCCAGGTTGTTTTGATCTAGGTGGTTTGTTTAAGAAATTCTGCCCTTTTGGCTTAGTTTTGTTTTGTTTTGTACCAAGTCTCTGTAAAAAACAAACAAAAATACATCTCATAGTCCCATCTGCTTCAGGAGAACTTAACAAGCCAGTTGATCTGAATGAAAAGACTTGAGCCAGGGATTTGCAATTCAATTTTGGAGGATTTGAGGTGTGTTCACTTTTTTTCAGCAGTGACAGTCTTTAAAAAAGGAATTTTTATGATAGATATTTACCACCACTAAATTCAAGAAGAGAGGGAGCTTATTGTGAAATACAATTTAACAATTATCTTTGGATTTGAGAATTGCGACTCTTGACTCATAGCCAATGGCTTTCACATATCAAAATTAACTGTGTAGATTATTTAAAATTCAGAGTTCCTTTCCCCATTCCTAAAGAGTGTGATTCAGCAGGTCTCCAACAGGGTCTGGGTAACCACGTTTTTCATAAGCATCCAGGGATCTGAAACCAACCTTTGGGAAAAACTGGCTTGGTCTCTCACCAAGGGAATTCCTTTATCTTCTGTGAGCCCCTGTGTCCTAAAGACAGTCCAGCTTAAATTACAGAGCTTCAGAGTGGAAGTGTCTGCTACTCAAATACTCATCTACACAATATGTAAAGTAGACACTGGTTTACTTTTGGCCTAGAATGAGAAACATCAGCCCCTTTGAAAAACTCATCCTAGTATAACCTCTAAATACAGCTAATTTTGATTGAGACAGAGATGTTCAGACATGTACCCAAGGAGGAAAAGTTATCAGAAGATACAATAGATAAATAATCACAGGCTGAAGTTCAAGGGGAAATGGTTAAACTATTAAATGACACAGTCATACCCAGCAGAACATGAAATGATTTAAGAGCTTTCTCAGCAAAATACTAGCAGATACCTGTTTCCCCTGCTGGGTTGGCAGATTCTGGAGATAAAACAGATCATCAGGGTTGATGGACAGACAAGTTAGCAAACAGATGGGTCCGAAAGTACTGGAAAGTAAACTCAATAACCTGAGGAATTCAGGCCATAAAGGGCAATTGTCTTAGGCTAGATTCTTTGGATTTTAATAATCATTACTTACTTCAAACTAACTTGAGACATGCACGCACACACCCAAAAAACAAATCAAAAGTAAAAATAAGGAGTGTTTGTTTGAAAGATACTATATATCTTACAAGAAGCTAATGGCAGCAGCTTGTTGAGAGTCTGGAACTCAGAATAAGAAAACCACCAAAAGATCAGAAAAGTTTCTACCCTAATTTTTTAGGCTTTGCTGTTCTTTCATTGTCTGCTTAATCTTCTCCCTGTGTTAATCTGCATGAACATATGTGGCTCTTCACAGCTCACAAGTTGCCATCTCTTTCATTTAATCTCTTAGTCTCAAAGGATGTTCTGACTGGCCTAATTTGGGTCAAGTACTCATTTCTGGTCTGATCAACCAATGGAAGAGAGGTGGAATCCTAGGTGCTAGCATTCTGGAGAGTGCTGGTCCTTGTAGGTGAAGGAACAGTTTTCAGATAGAGAAAGTCATGGTCTGGGCAGACATCCCAAAATGTATCCCCTATAAGAATTATCCTAGTAACAACCCAAGGGGAAGAGCTGGGATTATTATCTATTAGACGTATTTCTATTTGTACTCATCTACTCATAGCTACAATCTCATGAGAAAATTGCTACAATCCTGCAAACCCTTGGGCTCCAATTGGTCCCATCTCGCCTACGTATTACATTCAAAGAAACACAAATACAACCAGAAAGTATAAATCTACACTCAGCATTTCAAATCTGTCCTGTCTTTCAAGGAAATACCAAAGGAGGAAGTGAATTCTTAATGCATAACAGACTTCTTAAAAAGTCTCTATCCCCATGGCTGCCCCTTTCCTATCCTGCATGTGGATGCCGACTTGTCCCTTAAATTCTGTCTCTTAACTACTCACAACTTCCACCTTCAGACACACTGGTGCACAGGCCTTTTTCATCATATATGCCTGTCTCCCTGTGCCTGTTCTTTATTATGTAAATCAAATTCATCACTCTGCCCTGTTTTGTTTTTGCCTCTGCTCTGCTCAGTACCCAGACTCCCCCAGGACTGTGTTGTTTCTGACACTGGATGAGTTTGTTTTTCTCCCAAGCTGCAGAAACCAGAGGTCTTTTTCCTATTAATTCATAGCCTGCATAAATTCCATCCAGCTGGTGACCTCATGTCAGGTAAGAAGATGGCTATGGGAAAGTTGTGTCTATTGTCACGGTCAAGACCCAAAACCTGCTAGGAATCCTCTGTGGTAGCTGAGGTCACAGGTCTGGCACATTCTGTCTCTTCTTTGCCACCCCACTCACACAAACCACAACTGGGAAGCATTGCATGATATGCACACAATGAATAAATGCTGTGCAAGTCCAACCAAATCCATCTGTCCGGTTCTCATCATAGTCTCTCTCTCGGACCCAGACCTTTTACTTGCTTTTCCATCCACTTAAAACATTCACATTCCTACCTTCCCCTTTCCACCTGTTGTTCTTCACCTGGATAACTACTTCGCATTCTTCAGGTCTCAGCTTAGACATGCTTCCTCTAGGGTGAAGTCTGGTCCTAGCAAGTTGGAAATAGGACCTCTGTGTTGGGCTCCCATGGGACTCTGTATGTCTCCCAGCACCATTTGGTAATGGTGACTTCCCCCTGCCCCTGCCATTAGAACCTGTACTCCAGGGGGGAGGGGAAAGCCCAACTGTCTTTTCAGCACTGTTTCTCTGAGGCCTGACACATAGTAGGACTTAAAAAAAGGTTTGAAGAACTCTCAAAAGGAAGCTTCCAAAAAATCCTGATTCAGTAAATTAAGAGTAGGAAAGGGGGATTATGGGTGTAGTTTTTCACACCTCTGAATGTGAAACACTTGAGGCAAACATTCCACCCTTGTTTCTAAGGCAAAGACTTTTTTCCTCTGTATAAGTTGCTGCACGGCAAAATTTCACTCAAAGCTCCTATTAGTGGTTGTGTCTGAAATCAGGTCTGCATCACTGAGTTTCCCTTCAATATTTAAAAAAAAATAAACTCCAGCTAGGCAATAGTGTTTTCCAATTTCAAGGAGTAATAGTGCCCTTGATGTCCATAATGAAGCTACATTTCAAGTACTATCAACTGCAAGAACAACAACAAAAAAAATTCAAGTGTTTGTGCCACTGAATTCTAATCAGATGATTTATAATATAATGAAAGAACCATCACTAGGAAGTGAAGATTTACACATAATCGAATCCATATGGATCCAGAAAATGCTACCGAGGAATAAACTTATATTAGCAAATGGAATAAATTATCATATTTCAACATATTTCTTTCATGGGTCTAGTGCTAATTACAGTACTGTAGTTTATTGGAAAATGTGCCTGAGCAAGCAAAGACAAAATCAGGGTACATTTAATAAGTAATAGAAATCTGTAGATGAATTAGAAATAAATGAGATGCTACAACACCTAATTTAATAAAACGCCCCAATGGCAGAAGAAACACAAAGAAAAAAGTTGATGCTTTTTATCCAGTAACAAAAAGTGAATCTAGAAAAAAGCAAATGTTGTTTTAACATTTCAGACACAATCAACTGAATATTTATTGTAAACAGTGGACAAAAGTTTGCCAAGGTGAACATTCAAAAGGCAAGTAATGCTACTACCACAGAGTTTTTAGAGATATTAAAACAGATTCACTTGTTCTGCAATCTAGAGTTTTCTCTTATCTCTTTTTACCAGGATGAAAAAATAGACCTCACCACCCCAAAAAAAATTCATTGCAAGATGGAGTTTTTCTGGTCTAGGAAAGAATCAAAGAACGATGTACATAAACCAAAACCAATAGCAAATTCTGACCTAGAAAGAGGAAGAGCTAAGTGTATTCCTTTTATTTCAAAATTATCCCCCAGATAAAGAGCCCAGAAAAGAAATTGGCCCACTCATCTGAAAAATCTGCTCTTAATGGGGATTGCTTAAGTCCAAGAGTTCAAATTTACAGCAAGCTATGATCCAACCACTGCACTTCTGCCTAAGTGACAGAGTGAGACCCTACCTCTAAAAAAATTAAAAAATTATTCTCTAGATTTTATCTATCAATTGTTCAAGGTTGTTTCTCAACTCTGCAAAATGATGATTATGGGGGAGTTTTGTGTAAAGAACGGGTGTGGCTGAGACATTACTTCTCACTGAATATCCACATGTTCCCACCCACTTCCCAGTCGCCTTACAGTTGGTGGGGTCTTGTGGCTAGTGCTGGCCAAAAAACTGAGAGGAGGAAATGAAGGTGTCACTTCCATACTAAAACAGTGGACAGCCCCTATGCATTTTCCTATAATCTTTCATTTAAGCCATGGGTGACCTGGATGCCACATGTTGAATTGCTGGGTCACAGGATAGAAGCAGACAAGATCTCTGAGTCACTGTATGGAAGAAGCCATTTATAAGGAACTTTGCTTAGCAAGAAATATACCTTCATTGTCTTAAACTGAAGAGATTTCAGGGTTAATTTGTTACTATAGTACAACACAGCCTACTGTGACTAATACATGAGGGCCAGTCTAAGACGACCTCTCAAGGTTCTTCCTAGAGGTCCTAGTCATATGTATAATCTGATGGCTATCCGAAATTCTAAAAGTCAAAGGAGTCCGTGGATGTAGCTTTTTGGTTTGCCAATTTGGCTGGTTAGTTGCTTACTTGCTTTGGTTTGGTTAAACTGATTAATTAATTAAAATCTGCACCCTGATGATGGCCTTGAAGAACCTGATGAGACAGCAAGGTGCATGCCTATTTCACTCATCATTCTACTCATTTTTGTTAAGCTTCATACTTATACAGATTAGCTGCTCAATAAATATTTGCTGAATGAAAGGAATAAAAGAACTAATTAAATAATTTAAATGACCCATACAAAGAATACGTAGGTTGCATAGAGCCCTTAGTCACCCCAAGCGCTCCTCTAAAAAGACAAGAGAGACTTCCCCCTTTTTATAAAAGCAGAGGCTATGAAATAAAATCACTGAACTGAATTCATTGGAAAGCATACTCATTCCTCAAGTATTTATTGAGTGCCCGCTGTGTGAATTATTCTAAGATTAAGGATAAAACAATAAGTAAAAAGAAGAAAATCCCTCTCTTCATACAGAACTTTGCTCTTCTTATATGTCTTCTTTAAAAATCAGAGTTTGGCCTACAAAAGGACATTTTCCGGTTATTTAGTTACCTGGTATAAAAATTAAAGAATGGCAGAAGGTCCAAATTAGCCCAGCAACGTGTCAACTCAACAAACCCCTCTCTCCTGGAGCCCTTGATGACCCACCTACCTGCCCTGCTTCACTCTTCTGCTGCTTTCCCCTCAGAGAGCCCTACCTCCCTAGTTCTTGTCTGACTGAGCAGATGATTCCTACTCTCCTTTCTCGGCCAGTCTCATTCTTACAGAATGCTGTTTCCTTCTGAGGGCTTCTTTTGATCTCCTGGATCCGTTCCCTGCCATTTCCTGTTAAGGGTAGCTTGGAGATTGGTCTGCAAACCTCCCCCATGTCAAACGTCCTCAACCAGGAGCTTAGAAATTTTTAGTATTTTCTAAAGGGTCACCGCATCTCCAGAGAAATGCTCCCAACAGTCCTAACTGAAGATGGCATTAAACTGGCCAAAGGATTCAAGGAAAAAGTTCCCTTCCTTCTCGATCTGTTGCTCAGAGTTGCCCAAGACCACACGGAGCAGTAACTGAGCATCAGCAACACTCAGAAGGGCAGCAACATAAATGCACAGCAGCAGATAAGGACCCCCTTTCCGCCGGTGCTCTCCTCCTTCACTCCCTACTAGAGTCACTAAACAGCTGTACATACAAGTTGACCGCCCTCAGGGAGCTAAGATAGAGGGAGATTTTCCAGCATCTAGTTCTGCCTTTGCACCACTTGCAGCCTCTCAAGTGCTCAGCCAGTATTTTGAGTAGACCCAGATTTGCCCATGAGATACATGTCACCCAGAAACATGTGTTCTCTCAAGAGTAGTCTTCCTGACATCAGCAGGGCAGTCCTCCTCCTCCTCCTTCTCTTAACTCTTTGTTCTGCAAATAATTGCCATCCAAACTGTCCCACAAATAAATTGTTTTTAAATAGATGAGGCCAAGAGCTGGGCACAATAACCCAGGGCACACCAATTCAGGGCACAAACAAAGTTTCAGTCAGTCTTGTGTGCTGACAGATGCAAATAAAACCCTTACAGTGGGCAGTAAAGTGCCCTGCAAAAATACAAGTTATAGAGGAAGCCTGGAAAAAACAGGATCCCAAGGAGCAGGGACATGGGGGATCTTCAAGTCTTTCTTTTCTCCCCGGGTCTTTGTTCCTCTCCTTACTGCCTCCTCCCCTACCTTAAAAGCATGTCTATGATCCACAAAGGATAGTAAAGCCTTCTTTCTGTTTCTTGGGCCATTCAGGTAAATAACAGGTAGAATAATGAGTGAAAATACATCCAAAATACTGACAGTGTGCTGGAGAAGGAACCTTTGTGTTACTTCACCAAGGCATGAGCCTCCCCTATAGAGCCCTGGAAACCCCCATTTCAGCCAAGGATGTGAGTCAGCTACAGGGAAGAGGGAAAAAGAAAGAAGGACACAGGTACCTCCATTTCCCAATACTCATAGGTCTGCAAGTTTGAAATCTGAACAGGACATATCTCCCTGCATACTCCAAGTGGGTCTTTGCCAATGATGATGACAGTGGAGGAAAAGCCCATCCCTAGATCTAGTCAAGTATATTCTTCAACCGCCACTGATGATTGTCCAACCGAGCAAACTTCAGATCACTAGGCATTTGTTAATGTTTGTGTGGATCATGTTCAATGGAGTGAAATTAAGGGACTCATTTATATTTTGTGCTTGCTGACCAATTCTATTTTATTATTTTTATTGACTATTTGATTTTTCTCCTCTTACTCTCTGATACCATGATGGACACTGTGATGGTAAGTAGACTGTCTCTCCTTTGCATTCATCATCTGGTGTCACAAAGAACAGCAGTTCGGCAATTAAGTGGCCAAGGAAAGCTCTTGTGTGATAGAGGTTCTGCATTCAGCAGCACCCTGGATCCTGGAACACAAGACTTGACCCCTCTGTACACTGAAGAATGTTAATAATATGCCTGCGTGCCCACATGTGTGCACTCTCCTCTCTGTCTATTCTCTCTCTCTCTCTCTCCCTCCGTCTCTCTCTCTCACTCTCTCTCTCTCTCTCTCTCTCTCTCTCTCTCTCTCTCTCTCTCTCTCTCCTCCCCCCCTTTCTCCTCAGATTTGTAGGGATCTCTTTTTCCAGGAATTGTGTATATCTGCCAAAAGTAGATAGTAGATAGATTTAGAATATTTTAATAAGTCCACCAACAGTATTTTTGGTTTAAGGGCTCGTTATATAAAAGTTTTAAATAAAGTCCACTTACATACTATGTCTTAGAAATAAGCTATGGCTAGAATGAGGCATATGTGATTGGCAAAACATGCGTGGATCAGAAACTACCAGGCAGTTCATATCTTAGGTATTGTGAGTGAATGGCAAAGAAGTGATATGAGAAGACATTTCCCACTCAGCCCCAAAGAGCATTGTAAGAGTGTTATTAAATTTATATGTCTCTGAGCCGAGCAGTGATATACACACATACAGAATATAAATATAGAAATAGCTCTGGGCCAAGTGTGGTGGCTCACACCTGTAATCTCAGTACTTTGGAAGGCAGAGGTGAGAGGCTTGCCTAAGTCCACGAATTCGAGACCAGTCTGGGCAACTTGGCAAGCCCTTATCTTTACAATAAACCAAAAGATTAGCTGGGCACTCACTTGTAGTTTCAAATACTTGGGAGGCTGAGGTGGGAGGATCACCTGAGTACAGCAGGTCGAGGCTGCGGTGGCCATGATTGTGACACTGCACTCCAGCGTAGGCAACAGAATGAGACTCTAACTCAAAAAAAAAAAAAGTTATAGCTCCAATCATGAGGAGTCAATGTCAATGTAACAAGAGGAATAGACACAAAGCTTTCTTGAAGGGACTATTTGGGTTTGATTTTGAAGGATGTGCAGGGGAAGAAGAAGTAGACAGGCAGAGCCCAGCAACATGAAGCAGCGTGAGATATTCAGGGAAGACTGTGACTTGGTTGTGGCTAGGATCCCAGGTGCCAGGAGATGAGTTTGGGGAGACAGATGGGTGTACAGTCTTGGATGCCATGCTAAGGAGTCTGAACTTCATTTTCTGGGTAATGAGGAGCTTCTACGGTTCTTAAGTAGGGCATGAAGTGAAGTGATTCAATATGTTTTGTAGAAAGCTCACCCCAGCAGCAGTATGCAGTACAACTTTGTAGTGGGAAAAAAATTGAGACCTGAGGTCAGAGAAGCTGTTGCTTTAATTCAAGCAAGAGAAGCTGAGATCCTGAAGTGTCTAGTTTGGCCTGTATATTAGGCATCAGAAGGGAAGATGTGGGATGAAAAACCGGAGACATTGGTGAGAAGAGGACATGTGATGAAATTTCTGTAGATGGGCAATGGGAAGATCAATCTAGAATCAAGCGGAAGAAAAGTATTTTGCTAGTATTCATTGGGATGTCTCTTTCAGCAGACCTGGGCCTTCTGGGGACATGGAATCATTTCCAAGGGAACCGTGTCACAGATTTAGACTCTTCAAATTTTATATCTTAATTCCACCCCTTGATAACTGTGTATCCTTGGACACTTGGTGACTCTCTCTATGCGCCAGATAGAAAAAGATATGACACCTGAAAGGCAAAGAGAAGCTTTCCTTTACTATGAGGTAAGTGGGTACAAAGGAAGTCCAAGTAGGCTAAGCCAAGAAAAGAAACAAAGTGAGTCAGCTTGGTTGACTCTGGTTACTTCTCTCCTTCCCGTTCTCACTTCTACTCAGCTCCTTCACTTTCAGGTGACATTCATCACCTGACTCCAAAGCCTGGGAGTTGGCTCTGCGGGGTGTAGTATAGGAGATGTGGAGAACAGATGTGCAGAAGAGACCTTTTTTGAAACACTGGTTAAACTGCAGACGGACAAGCTTCCATTTATTTTCCAGTGAAATACCATATTGTTTCTCTCACTCTCACCCAACAGGAGCTATCTAGGAAAGGACGAGGACTAGATTATCAAGCCTTTGGATCTGATCCATGTGGCATCCCATCTGTGAACCCCCAGGAGATTTAAAGTTGGCCAGAGCTGGAGGCCAGTAGTATTTATACCAAGTACCATATGGCACTTTTTGATTGATACTTGGCAAACACATGAGTAAGTTTGCTGTCCTTTTTTAGAAAGCTATATTTGTTCCCAACACTGTGATGTCTAATGCCTACAAATGTCTTTTAATTATTATACTTGTGACAAAGATAGCATGGGTAAGATTGAACAGCTTTTAGTTTGGAACCTGTTAGAATATAAGAGCTTTTGGAAATTGTCTTCCTGGGCCGTGGGGTTAAACCTTATCCCTGACATTGATGCTGGGGTGAAGATTCCGTTGGAGAGAATGGATGGTCCCAGTGCCAAGTGACTTGGATGTAAGTCACTCTTGGGGAAGGGAGAACTTCCTTCACAGTCAGACTGGAGGTGAGTCAGGAAGGGTTTTGTGAGTGGAATTACCTCTCTGGTTGTGTCAGGGATGGAGTCATGCATGGTCCATGAAGGCACCATCTCAGAGAGTACAGTGTGATTGGTACTGCTTGGAGCTGTGCAGTGGGGCGGTCCTGTGCCACACAGAGACAAGCAAGTGGCTCAGTAGGAGAACCTGAAATATGTCTGGGCTTTGCATAAGATGAGAGAGCCTGTTGCCATGCTTAGGTGATGTGGTAGAGAAAAGACACCTCCCACCCCCTGCTTTCCCATTCCTGACTACAGTCAGAATGAAGGAAGTTAGAGAGCAAGACACTGGAGCCAGCAGCAAGAGTGGACCCTGAGGCACAAGGTCAGCACATAGCAAGCTCTTGCTTTGGGGCAGAAGTGGCCAACTTCCAGGGCATAAGTGTTTGAGGCAGTAAGGGTGTCCTTCTGCTTCACTGGGGCAAGTGTCACCTGCGAGCAACCTGGCATTTGAGCATGATTGATTAGTGTGCTTCTTGGCCATATAGGGTGAGGAAGGGAAGGGGCTCATCTGAGCCTCAGCGACAAGGAGTTGGCATACTTTGGAACATCAGTGTGGGGCAATAATGTTTGTCCATCAAGCTGGTGAATAAACTTTCAGGTTACATGTGATTCTGTTGGCTTGTTGCCTACAGAGGGGAAAAAGGTGATCAAGTGGTTATAGATTTTATGTTTGCTTACCTGTAAAAGAGGCTAATGAGTTTTATGAAGATGTCAGATTCCAGCATGTTAGACATTACAGTGGGTTGGACTTTGGTCCCCAAAAAGATATTTCCCAAGTCTTAACCCTACAGTCCCTATAAATGTGACCTTGTAAAGGGTCTTTGAAATGTAATTAAGTTAAGAATCTCCAGATAAGATCATCCTGGATTTAGGGTGATCTAGTCTCAATCCAATGACTGGTGTTGCTCTAAGAGAAAGGAGAGAGAGAGACAGACATAGAGACACACAGCTCGAAAGACCACATGAAGACGAGTTATGTTGGAGTTTTATAATCACAGCCAAGGAATGCCAGAAACCAACACAAGCTGGAAGAGTCAAAGAATTCTCCCCTATAGCCTTTGGAGGGAGTGTGGCCCTGCTGACACCCTGTTTTGGACATCTGGCCTTCAAAACTATGAGAAAATAAGTTTCTGTTGTTTGAAGCCACTTGCTTTGTGATAATGTGTTATGGCATCCCTAGGACACTAATACAAGCATCTTTAGTGTTTGCTGGCATAAATGTTAAGACATTAATTATTCTGTGTCCCTATTTCTAATGCAAGATTCTAAAAATCTGGTTAAGAGCATGTATCTGATTCATTTAGTGTTCTGGGCAGCAGTTCTCAAACTTTAGTGTGCATCAGAATCACCTGGGACGGGGGCTCAATAAGCCAGATTGCTGAGCCCCACCCCCAGAGCTTCTGATTCAAAAAGTCTGGGGTAGGGTCTGATAGTGTGAATTTCTAACAGTTCCCAGGTGATATTGATGCTACTAGTTTGGGGCCACACTTGAAGAGCCATTGAGCTAAATTTGCAGCCACTTTGGACAAATGAGTGCTTTTAATTTTAGAAACTAAACAAAAATTCTGGGGAAAGAATCCCACATGGGATAAGTGAACAATGAAAATAATAAATTTTTTTTAAATGTGCTTTGGTTAACAGGAGTCAAAGTTATAAGTCAAACAAAAACTATTCTCTTATGAGTAGTATTGCCTTTTCTCCCAGTTGAAGCCCTATTATTTTATCCAGGATGTAGACACATCTATGGACTGTTCTGGAGCTTTGTGGGCAGCTCTTTGGAGGTCTGTGGGAAAATCGTGGATCCATGCGGTTGTCATAA
Source organism: Carlito syrichta (assembly GCF_000164805.1). Classification (NCBI taxonomy): domain Eukaryota; kingdom Metazoa; phylum Chordata; class Mammalia; order Primates; family Tarsiidae; genus Carlito; species Carlito syrichta. The sequence goes on from NW_007214816.1 coordinate 399,145, forward strand.
ATTTGCTTAGAACTCGGGGATTATTTCCTAATACCCTAAACCCCTCTTGTACACCACTTTACATCCTCTTGGCTCTGCCTCTTACTGCACCTGCTGCTATTCCAGTGAGGTCAACCCAGGCTTCAAACAACTTCACGTAGGTACTGCCTGACAGTGCTTCCTCTGGGGTCTTGGCCCTGGGCCACTTGCCTCTTGCATCCTGCCCTGGGTCATCTTGACTCCTTGTACACTCAAGCCAAAGTGTGGAATGAAAGGAGTTTACGTCCATAAGGCCATTCTTAACTACAGGAAACTGAGCTGATGGATACATATTTCCCTTTTTCTTTTTCTTTTTTTATTTTATTTTTAATTTTAAAGATGTGGGGTACAATTCAGGGTTAAGTATACAAATGTTGGTTATGCAGGTGTCCTTGTTGATGAGGTGTGCCCCCCCTCCCCTGGCAGTTTCCCACTACTGCCAATCCCACCCGTCGTATTTCCTCCTTTCAATTCCTAGGTGGACAGTTCTGGCTTCCATTCTATGGCTTCTCAAAATGTCTTATGAGATATTTATCGTCCATCGAGATGTCCAACTAAATAACTCTCAGCATAGTCTTTTGCTCCTTCCCTGTTACCCCATCTTCATCCTGCCCTCCTCCTCCATGGAATCAATTCCCAAATAAACCGACCTGCACAGGAGACTTTGTCTCATACTCTGCTTTTTAGGGAACTCAGGTAAGACACTTATACCCACCTACCTCCTCTCCTATCATTTGGAGATTGGTGCAAATCCAAAGATTCAAGGTGCATATGCACATATGAAATTTGAAGTGTCTGCAGAAGGGCAACCTGGCATCTACTGGCTTCTGTTTGATACTAAGAAATAAAATTCCCATAAGCAACCCACAGAAGTGGGCAACGGGAGCTGAAATATATCCCCCATCTTCCACCCTCCCTGGAGAAAATCCTTTGATTTCACCAACTGTTTTCATCAGAGGGAGGTCCTTTATTGGCTCAGGAAGATACCAGAAAGGCTTAGAGTTTATCTGTGCTCACAAGTATCTATGAAGTACAAAATTACACTCTGTGGTTTGTTTTGGTCTAAGAGACAGATATTCATACCACAACTCAAGGTCTTCCTGGGTGACAGTGATGACAATATTACTTGCACCCGACTTTGTCCAACATAGCTAATGTCAAGCAAACACCTAATAAGCTATTCCAGTTCACACAAACTGCTCCGTGGACTGACTGCTTCAAAGTCAGAGAAGGAGCTTTTTGCTTTAAAAAAGAAATCATGGTCAAATATACATAGCATAAAATTTACATTATCCATTTTTAAGTGTGCAATCCAGTGTCATTAAGTGCATTCATACTGTTGTACTATCACTCTTTATTTCCAAACATTTTCTTACACCAACAGAAACTTTGTAACCATTAAGCAATAACTCCCCATTCTCCATTCCCTCAGCTCCTGGTAACTTCTAATCCACTTGCTGTTGGCTATTCTAGACACTTTACATAAGTGGAATCCTGCAACTGTTGTTCTTTTGTGTCCTTATGTTTCATTTAGCATAATGTCTTCAAGGTCTATCCATGTTGTAGCATAAAGCAGTACTTCATTTCTTTTTATGGTTGAATAATATTCCATTGTGTGGATATCTCACCATTTTGTTTATCTATTTACCTATCAATAGACATGTAGGTTTTTTTCCCTTTTGATCTATTGTGAGTAATGGTGCTATGAACCTGGATGTGCAAATATACATCTGAATTTCTGCTTTCAATACCATTGGGTATATACCTAGAACTGGAATGACTGGATTATATGGTAACTCTGTTTAACTTTTGAGGAATCACCACACAGTTTCCACAGTAGCTGTACCATTTTGCATCCCTATCAGCAATGCACAAAGTTTCCAATTTTTTTATATCCTTACCAAAATTTGTTTTCCTTTTTTTAAAAAAATAATAATAACCATCATTTTGACTTCACCCACCTAATGGTAGTGAACTCGGTGTCTTGTAATTTCGATTTGTGTAATGACTAATGAAGGAGCTTTTGAAGAAATTCACATTCCTGAACTCTACTTCTGGAGATCTGGGTTATGCCTAAAATTGAGACTACAGACCCAGTATATCCTTCCACTCAGTAGAGAAATCTAATGTTAATCAAATGTTAATCTGGACTCTGCATACCTCTAATAATATAGAACTTGCTGCTTTCTAGAGAAGCCCTTTCAATTTTTACAGTCTTAGTTACTTATCTCCTAAACAAAATTTGTGTAATTTATAACCTCTAACATAGTCACACATGGCATGTTCAGTGCCTTTAGGGTTCCATTCCCTCACCTCTACTTCACCCAGCTCCTTCACCCTATATCTCTTCCTCTTGGAAACTTTCTCAGACCGTCCTCATAGCCAGGCTGCATCTGCTGAGCTTCCTCTGTGCTCCCATAGCATCTGAATTTCTCTTCATGGTATTGCCACGTGTGTTGTGATTTCCTATTTACTTGTCTGTCTCCCCTATGACACTACAAGCTCCCTGAAAGCACGCAGCTGCCTGTAACACCGTTCACTCATGTCTCCCTACTGTGCAGTAGGTAAGGTAGGCTATCAACAAATGGTGGTTGATGCATTGTTTAAAAACATAGGCTCAGCACTAAATGCATAAGAAAACATTGTAGGTATTCTTCAGCAAGTAATAAGTGATGCTTGTTCACATTAAGAGCTCCTCAATCAGTAAGAGAAAAATAGAATTTGCTAAAACCTACAGGGTTTGGATTAGAAGATAGAATCCTAAACCATTAAGAAATAGTATCTGTAAGCACAGTGAGCTGGAAAGGCTACCCAATTCTTTCTCTCTCCACTCTTCTCTCTCCAACATACTTCTTACAAGCACATATAATATTTGTTCAACCTGGACTTTCTATGTGCTAAAGAAAAATAAATTCCCTTAGGGTATATTTAAACAACCACAGAGTTATATTTTCACTTGTGCATTTTACCTACAGCATTGGAAAAAGTAATTTTGCTCAATTAGAATAGGTCTTTTCAACTGCTGACACATGTTTATAGAACATCTGGATATGATCTGATTAGCATCTGGTGTAAGGCTGTGAGATACTATCTCCTGAGGTCTCCCATGGAGAAGGAAAAGCATAAACTTGCACTCAGTTGGACCATCGCAGTGTTGACATCTGCTGTTGGGTCAGGACATCTGGGCCTCCCATCCTCCAGCACTTTTCCAAAGTTCATCTGGACAAAGAGCATCACCTCAAACTCTCAAGGTCCCACTTTAATTGGGGCAGAAAACCAGTGTCAGCACTCTGGCCAGTGAGAGAATCTAACATTCCTCTCTCTTTTCCTCTGCATATTTTAGAGCCAGCATGGAATGCATCACACACATCTAGAGAAGGAAATGTATCAATAATTGATATGCCTTTCCCTGCCCCAGCTGCCTGTATTTCCAGCTCTTTGGTTTGTGTATTCCCCATTCACCTTCAATTGGCATTCTCAGATAAAGTTGCATGATACCTCTCTTGAGAATTCCATGCCTATTTGGGGTTTTTAAATTTTTTTGTTACTTTCATTTTGGAGGCAGGGGTTTAAAGAAAAATAGTTTCATAAAGTTGTATTTGTTTATTTTTGTTTTTGTCTCAGAGAAACAGAGGTGGCTTCCCAAAACACAAATAAATAAGCATCTTCTCCAACTATCCCCCATGCTTAATTATTGAATTTTTTTTTTTTTTTTTTGAGTTGGAGTCTCACTCTGTCGGCCAGACTGGAGTGCAGTAGCCTCTCCCGGCCACCGCAACCTCGACTTGCTGGGCTCCGGCGATCCTTCCACCTCAGCCTTCCAAGTAGCCGGAATTATAGGCATGCACTACCACGCCCGGCTGATTTTTTAATTTATTGTAGAGATGAGGTCTTACTGCCCAGGTGGGTCTTGAACCCGCAGGCTCAGGCAATCCACTCACCTCAGCCTCCCAAAGGCGTGGGATTACAGGCTGAGCCACCGAGCCTGGCTAATTATTGAAATTTGATTAGTGCTTATAGCTTAGTTGGGTATAGAAGAGCAGCCACCTTGCATTTCATCACCCAGCACAGAACAACTGAACTTGGGAAAGCTTAGTACAGCCATTCTATATTAAAAAAATAGGGGAGGGGATGGTTTTAGGATAAGTGGCTAGTTGGGCAGGATCTGATATAATCCTAGATCCATAGCTTTTCGTACTAAGTTTGGAGAGAGAGTGGCTCATAAACATTTGACTGAGTCTCACATACTTTTTACCTGCTTAAATACTATAGGACCAAACAAACACATTGATCTATTTTAAAGATCCAGGCAATAAATATTCACTGAGTGCCTCTAACCTGTCAGGTATTACACTGCAAGCTAGGCATACCAAAGGGAGTATCTGTCCTTACCACAGATGGAACCTAGTGAGGAAGACTGGCCATCAGAAATGATCACACACATCAGTGTAAGCTGTGGGGAGGTCATGAGTGAGAATGAGTGAGTGCCCAAGAAAAAGAGGTAGGAAGGTACTTTCACTGAGGTGGTAAGTAAAAACCTCTCTGAAGATGTGATATTTCAGCTGACACTTTAAGGCATCAGTCAGTTGAGGCAGAGAGTTCAAGGCAGAGGGAGCAGCCTGTGCAAAGGAGGGAAAGAGCTTGGCACATTCAAAGAACTGAAATAATGCCAGTGTTGGTAGAGTGAAGAATGAGAATGAGAGAGTAGAAGATGGGACTTGGGGAGAGGATGGGAGTCATCAGTACCAAGTCACACTGGCATTCTAGGTCTTACTAGAGCCTGTGGTTTTGTCCTAAGGACAATGGAAGCTATTAAAGATGTTTACATTAGGAAACACACCATAGCACCATAGTCCAATTTAGAAACAATGGTTGTTTGGAGAATGAATTGTAGTGGACAATAGTAAAAGCAGGGAAACAAGCCAGTAAGTGTGAAAAAGAGTGACAATTTCCCACCTAATAACTATATCCCCCTCTCCAACAGATCTCTGATTTTTACTCTTGTTAGTGATGTGATTATATCTTCCAAACTCCCTTGTAGCAAGAATTGGACATTGAGATGTAAGTATGAGGTTCACAAACTCATCCTAGAAAAAGTGCTGCATACCTCATTGCTGAATATCACTATGACCACCTTCAAAGTACTCCCCTTGGGAAGCCATGCACCAACGCCAGTTCCAAGTCCACTCATCAAAGAAATTTTGGCACTCTTTTTCTGGAATGGTCATCAAAGCTGTCATCACAAAAATGTCGGAGTTTACATTAGAGCAACAAACAAACATTAAATTTCTTGTTAAACTTGACAAGAGTGGAAGTGAAATCAGGGACATGTCAGTCCAAGTTAATGAGGACAATGCCAGGAAGAAAATGGTGGTGTACAAGTGGACTGAACATTTTTCTGAGGGGACAGAAAGCATCACTGATGAAGAGAAGTCAGGATGACCAGTTGTGGGCAGAACTGACGAGACATTGTAAACATTTGTCAAATTGTGCATCAAAATCGTCGGCTGACTGTGAGAAGCATAGCTGACCACATGAACACTGATAGAGAAAGTTAGGGAAATCCTAACTAAAAATCTTGGCATGAGAAATGTGTGTGCAAAAATGGTCCTGAAGGAGCTCTTACATCACAACAACGCACGGGCTCACACAACACTGTCTATGGGGGAGTTTTTAACCAGGAAACAAATAACTTAATTGGAACACCCTCCCTACTCATCTCATCTGGCCCCTCAAGGAAATACCAAAAGAATATTTTGATGACATTCAGGACATCAAAGTTAATATGATGACAGCTCTGATGGCCATTCCAAAAAAAGAGCTCCAGAATTGCTTTGGCGGTTGTACTAGGCCCTGGTATTGTGCATAGTTTTTCAAGAGGAGTACTTTGAAGGTGACCATAATGATATTCAGCAATGAAGTATGTAGCACATTTTCTAGGAGGAGTCCGTGAACTTAATTGTCAGCCCTCATAAAGTAAGTGAAGCTGTTGGTAAGGCTTCTAGAGGAATTGATGCATCTGAAAGGAGAACTTTTTGCAATTCATCTCCTTCTCTAAACCTCCTTCCTGGAATGCAGATGTGATGGCAAGAGTTCCAGCAGAAATCTTGGATCTTGCCATATTCAGTAGATGTGATGGTGGCTTAGGCCAAAATTTTGGCTGATGGGTTGCAATCATCAAGGAGTAGGAAGTGGAGGGCATGTCTAGCAAGGTTTTTCGTAAGAGGGGATGCTAGCATTTTGAAGGATCATCAAGATTTAATCGAGTAAAGAAACACTGAAGCAACTATTAACATTTCTTGTTCCATGTATATTTATCTAGTTTTGTTTTTATTTCAACATATGTGAAGGATAAAGTCAGTGGTTGAACATGGTTGCTCCTGGTCATGTCCAGTCCTGTGACCTATGATGTATTTTATTTGTACAACAGTTCTAAAATTTTAAAAATCCTTGTTAAGTTTTAAAAATTAGAAAAGTTTGCAACAACAGAGACAAAGAGAAAATTCTAAAAACAGCAACAGAAAAGCATCAAGTCTCATATAAAGGAGCTTCCAATAGACTAACAGTGTATTTCTCAGCAGAAACCTTACAGGCCAGGAGAGAATGGGATGATATATTCAAAGAGCTGAAAGGAAAAAAAAAACCTGATAGCCAAGAATACTATACCTGGCAAAGCTATCCTTCAAAAATTAAGGAGAAATAATGTCTTTCCCAGATGAGCAAAAACAGACAATTTATCACCGCTAGACTGGCCCTACAAGATATGCTTAGGGGAGTTCTACATCTGTAAGCAAAAAACCAGTATCTACCATCATGAAAACATATAAAAGTGTAAACTCGCTGGTAGAGCAGACACATAAGTGAAAAAGAGAAAGGACTCAAATGATACCATTATGAAAAATCACCAAGCAGTAATGATAAATAATAAGAGAGAAAGAAGGAACAACAGATATACAAAACAACCAGAAAATGCAGGAATAAGTCCTAACCTATCAATAATAACCTTGATTGCAAATTAATTAATTAAATTATCCACTTAAAAGATACAGACTGGCCAAATAGATTTTTTTTTAATGCCCAAACTTCATGCTGCCTACAAGAAACTCACTTCACCTGTAAAGACACATACAGACTGAAAATGAAGGGATGGAAAAGATATTCCATGTAAATAGAAATGAAAAGTGAGCAGATATCAAATTAAACAGACTTTAAGTCAAAAGCAGTAAAAAGAGACATAGTCCTTACATAACAGTAAAGAGATCAATTCAGCAAGAAGATATAACAGTTCTAAATGTGTGTGTGTGTATGTGTGTGTTCTAAATGTGTGTGTATGTGTGTGCATATATATATATATATATATATATATTATATATACACATATAATTCCCTAACACCAGAGCACCCAGATATATAAAGCAAATTTTATAAGATCTAAAGGGAGATATTGACTCTAATACAATAGTAGTTGGGAACTTCAACACCCCACTCACAGCATTGGACAGATCAACTAGGCAGAAAATCAATAAATAAACATTGAATCTCAACTGCATTTTAGACCAAATGGACTTAACAGACGTTTACAGAACATTTTATTCAACAGCTGCTGAATACACATTCTTCTCTTCAGCACATAAAACATTTTCCGGGATACACCATATGTTGGGTCACAAAACAAGTCTCAACACAGTTTTAAAAATCAAAATAATATCAAGTATCATCTCAGACCACAATGGAATAAAACTAGAAAACAATGACAAGAGGAACTTTGGAAACTGTACAAATAAAATACATGGAAGTTAAACAACATGTTCCTGAACAACCATTGAGTCAATGAAGAAACTAAGAAGGAAATAAAAGAATTTCTTGAAATAAATAAAAATGGAAACAACATACCAAAACCTATGTGGTACAGTAAAATCAGTGCTAAAAGGGAAGTTAATAGCAATAAACAGACCTACATCAAAAAAGTAGAAAGATTTCAAATAAACAACTTAACAATGCACCTCACGTAACTAGAAAAGCAAGACCAAACCAAAACCAGAATTATTAGAAGGAAATAAATATCAGAGCAGAACTAAACAAAATAGAGCCAAAAAATACAATACAAAAAATCAACAAAATGAAAAAGTTGTTTGCTTTTGAAAAGATTAAACAAAATCAATAAACCACTAGCTAGACTAACAGAGAAAAAGAAGATCCAAATAAATGAAATCAGGAACAAAAAAGGAAACATTACAACTGATACAGCAGAAATATAAAAGATCATCAGAGACTATGATGAACAACTATATGCTAACAAACTGGAAAATCTAGAGGAAATAGATAAATCCCTGGGCATATACAACATACCAACATTGAACCAGGAAGAAATAGAAAACCTGAACAGATCAATAATGAGTAAAGAGATTGAATCAGTAATAAAATTTTTCCCAACAAAGAAAAGCCAGGACCAGATGGCTGCCGAATTCTATCAAACTTTCAAAGAAGATCTAACACCAATACTCCTCAAACTATTCAGAAAAATAGATAGGACCATGACTTCTAAGACCAAAACCCAAGTTTTCTTCAGGACCAGTTTGCGAGACAGAAGATGAAAATCTGATGTATTTCAGTAATGATTTAGTGATAAAAAGAAATACATATTTTAAAAATTGATATATGAAACAGGCCTATCTCATCATCTGACACCTATTTTTCTTCCTTTCCATTCTATTAAATCAAAATACCACTGTAATCATATCAATGGCTTTCATTTATCTTTTGCTTGGTTGCCCATGTGTGTCACTTTGTAAAGGTTCTCCCATGCCCTTTGGTTCTCTTTGCTTTCCTCCCTCTCTTTGCCACTACTTATTTCTGTGCCATGTCTTCCAGTGAGCACAGCTGCACAACCAAATGCCTGTTTCTTTGGTACTCATGTACTCATCGAAGCTTACCAACCCACCATAGCTCTATGCTACTGGCCCTGGGTCTCACCTCTACCCTGCCTTTTGAAAGCCCACACAGATCTAAGCCTTAGTGAGTCAGAAGACACCTTGAGAGGTCACCGGGGATGTCTGGGCTGGCTGAGTCAGGCAAGAGCGTTGGAACCACCCAAGCAGCTCTGACCTCCAGGGAAAGTCATCCTGCAGCTGCCCTCAGCATCCTGTTCCAGGATCTGTCCACACCGGCAGTCAGAAAGTTTTCTTAACAACTCACCTAAGTCATACCATGCAAATTTGGCAAGGGCAGCGACCATTCATGCCGGCCTTTCCCAGCCTTCTTTTTCCGAAATGAAGAGCTTGGACATTCCCATCCATACACACCCTCTACTCTGCACCTCCTGGGAGTGAGAAATTTGGCTCAAGAATCAATTCAGGGCTCCCAGCTTCAGCTGACCATCTGGCATGACTGCTGCCTCCAAATTATGTTCACGTCCATGGATAACCAAGTGGACTATCTCCAAGAATTATCTTCTCAGTGAGAAGAGAAGAGGCGGGGAAAATAGCACATTCAATTCTTGCCTGGAAAAGACCGCTGACATCAGCTGTTTGCCCTTGCTGGCAATAATATTTGGTTGCTGCTCTGTAATACAAAGCCCAAATCAGGCTTATTAGTGTCAAATTAAAAGGCCCTGAAGGGCAGCCAGGATTTCCAGAATGGCATTCGTTGCTGTCTGGCACAGTGATAGAACTGACAGGCCCCAGCTTGGGAGAAGTCAGCGAGGGCTTAGAGTACCCTGAATGCCTCACTGGCCCATTAACCACCGTAGGTATAATTAAGATGCATGTCCCTCCATTTCTGGATGCCATCCCCTTGTTGACAAGTTGCTCAGAGAAGAAAAGCTAATGTTTAATAATTAGCCCAAGCAAAACATTTTTCAGGGAGGCAAATCTGGGTGAAGCACAATGTCTTGCTGGTCTCCCTTAGCACATGATAAAATCGATGTTATTGCCTATGGTTCATGGGAATCTGTCTGTAAACTCTAGACACATAACTTTTCTTTTCTTTCTCTTAAATCAATGTTTCTCAATCAGGTGCAATTTTGCCCCCCAGCGGGTGTTCGACAGTCTGGAGACATTTTTGGTCATCATTCCTGGTTGCTACTAACGTCTAGTAGGTAGTGAACAGCGATGCTGTTAAACATCCTACAGTGCACAGGATAGCCCACCAAACAATGAATTATCTAGTCCAAAATGTCAATAGTGCCGAATTGAGAAACCCTGCCTTCAGTCAACACAGTTTCTACTTCCAGCATCCCATTCATCTGGTAAGACAATTAATATCAGTTATTATTGTGGTTTTGACCCAAAGTTGTATCACAGTTCTGAGTCTTAGGCTAAGCCAAGATTGTGTGGAGGGTGCTATGCTTGAAACGTGGAATCTTTTGGGAGACAGCCAAAGGCCCCATCTGCCTAAGACTGCCTTTGTCCTTCCTCCTCCATCCGGCAGTTCAGTGAGATCTCCAGGGCTCCAGAACTCACAACCCTTTCTCCTCTTCTGCCCCAGCTTTGGAGAATCCCTTCATCTGGCCACTTAACCCTGCTTTTTCCGCCACTCTGCCTCTTCTGGCAAATCCCCTTTCTCCTTTCAGTACTTGAGAAATCTCCTAAATGCCTGTATGAGATAGAAAACCACTCCAACTTTCTTCTTTGGCTACACCTCCCCTGAGAGCCCTGCTTGAATAAAAGAGAGAAAATATAGAAGAAAGTAGAGAGAGAAAAAAAAATTAATATTCAAAATATTATCTAACGGTCACAAAGGCAACAGTGAAGTCACATTAAGCAGCTTATGCCAACATTGCTCTGGGTCGATCAGGGATCCCTGAGCCTTCTTTCCACAGCTCTGCCTTCCATGCCTGTGGGTGATGTGAAGTTACTAACACTGGTTATCAAACATGTTAATCTAAGTTACCATCACATTTGAACAAGAATGATTTTAAGGTCTCAGCTCTGGGGAGGGTTTCTTGTCAACATCACCACATTGGCATAGGAATGAAAAGTTTCATTTTTGTACTCTCAATATTTAGAGCTGACCTGGTTGTGTCAGAATCACCCTGAGAACAATAAAAACCCCTTTCAGTGGTGACCCAACTGTGACTGTTAAAATGATAGATAACCATACTGCTGAACCCAAAAATCATTTTTTACTGGGAATCTATGCAATGGTAATAAAAAGAACTTTGACACATGAGTATTGTTTATAGAGAAAAAAAAAATCACAGGACAAAAAATAAAACCAAACCTAAAGATCCATTAATAGAGAAACAAATTGAGAAATGAATGAATTGGAGTATGTGTTCAATGTGGAATGTGGAATAGTTGCTTTTATGTGTCGACTTGACTGGGCTAAACATTATTCTGGCTCTTTCTGTAAAGGTGTTTTTGGGATGATATTTACATTTATATTGGTGAACTCTGAGTGCACAGATTACCTCCATAATGTGAGAGGGCCTCACTCTATCAGTTGAAGGACCTAGTAGAACAAAGGCTGACCTCTTCTAAGCAAAGAGGACAGCCTGAAGATTGTGGACTTGAACTGCAGGTCCGCCCCAGATTTCCAGCCTATTTCATACTCTGCATACTATAGACTTACCAAACCTCAACAATTGCATGAGCCAATTCCTTAAAATAAACCCGTCTCTCTATCCATCTGCACACCCTGTTGGTCGTGTTTATCTAAAGAACCCTAATACACCATAGAATATGATGCAACTCTGAGTTAGGTCTACACCCAGAGACCTGGAGAGATTTCCATAATGTATTATTATTAAGTGAAAAAAGCAAGATACAGAGATACACGTTGTAAAAGACGCAACAACCAAAAATGTAGTTGTGTATATTGGCATATTATGTATAAGCAGAGAGAAAGGTGTGAGGGAAAGCATGGCAAGTTTAACAGTGATTATCTAGAAGGGGAGTAGGGTGGTAAAATAAAAAGAAGCTTGTATAAAATAGGAAACTAGTCATCAGATAATGTCGATGAAAAGTGTAGAATATTACATTCTTTTACATTATTAAAAATATGAAAGTATTAATTATGTTCATAGGTAGAGATTAGAAATTAACCTGAAAAAAAATTTAAGCATTTTGACATTGAGATTTGGAGCCATCCTTTTTCTCAAATTTCTGATGCTTTAATAATAAATTTCTTTAAAAGGTTCCTGGGTACCAGCCTCAACAATTCAGACTTGGTAAGACAAGGAGGGGACTGGGGACATGAGAATCATTACTTTTAAAATAAAAGGCTCCCAGAGTAATTATTGATGCATGACTGAGTTTGGAAACTACTGCTGCTCACTCAATAACTATTATTTCAAGTTAGGACACACTTGATTTTTCCTGAACACAGTTCATGAAGGAGGACTTTCAGTGTGAACAGGAGGGAAATCCCAGAGCCTTGGTTAGCCCCACAGTTGAGCGCCTGCCCCAAAGTTTCCCCAACATGCCAGTGGGAAGTTCTGATGAACTGGCCTCCTGGGGTGGGGGACAGGGCAGGGGAGGTCATACTGAAGGTGAAGACCATTTCTGCTCTCACAACCACAATCACATCTCTTTCGAGGAACATTTTTCTTTTTAGAAATGCAGACATTTATATAGCACTATAGTGACTTCATGTTTATTATCTCATTGGATTCTCAGTAGCTCCTGACAAGGTAGATAGAGAGTTGTTGTTGCTTTTACAGGTGGTGGCATTCAACTTGGTGAGATCTCATCTCTACAATAAATCAAAAAATTAGCCGGGCATGGTAGCACGTGCCTGTAGTTCCAGCTACTTGGAAGGCTGAGGCGGAAGGATCACCGGAGCCCAGCAGGCGGGGCTGCGGTGGCCAGGAGCAGCCACTGCACTCACAGAGTGAGACTCCAACTAAAAAAAAAGAAAAAGAAAGAAAGAAACTAATTAGTTCAGTGGTTCCCAAACTTTTTGGCATCGGAGATCAGTTTCATGGGAGAAAATTTTGCCACCAGCAAGTAGGGAAGAGGAGGAGGATATGCAGTCAAACCTCACTGCTAATGTTAATCTGTGTTTGCAGTCTCTCCCCAGCACTAGCATCATCACCTCAGCTCCACCTTAGATCATCAGGTATTAGACTCTCATAAGGAACACACAATCTAGATCCCCTCCATGCACAGTTCACGATAGGGTTTATGCTCATATGAGAATTTAATGCTGCCACTGATCTGACAGGAGACAGAGCTCAGGTGGTAATGCGAACGATGGGGAACGGCTGTAAACACAAATGAAGCTTTGCTCACTTGCCTGCCACCCATCTCCAGTTGTGCTTCCTGGTTCCCAACAGGCCACCTAATGGTACTGAGACCCCTGAGTTAGATTACCTTCGATACCTAACAATTTCATAGTAGAAGCAATGGTCCTCAAACCTCAAGTCCAAATTTCTTTTTTCCCATATCATCCATACCACACTACTTTCTCACCTTATTTAAATTGTTTGTGAAAGGACACCCTCTTTTCCATTCCTTAAATACTGAGCCTTTAATCTTTGATGATTAGACATGAAAAACGTTTTCTTATGATTGACACTGGACTTGACGCATGCTATTTTATTTTTGTATTTGCTTTTGTTGCTAGTTGTTTCACATCTGCTTTTGTTAGTCATTTTGTGTGGGGGTTTTAGCATTATACTGTATGCGTCATTGATTATTCAGGGTAGAAAGTTTTACAAACATGTTTGGGACAATGCAAATTGAAATTGACAAGATGTATTTTTTCCCTAAGTGGAAAGTATTGTTCCCTTGATGGGGTGGTTTGTCTTCTTCATTTCAAGGACACATGAACAATGGGTTTGAAAGTTGCTTCCCAGGAGGCAGAGCAAGCAATACTACACCAGAGAATTAAAGCAGGGAAGCATCTTGAAATTTGTGATAAGAGAGTAGGCCCTTGGTTAAGGCAAACTTTTCTGGTTAAAAAAAATACATAGTATGGAGCAGAGCCAGACAGCCGGAGCACAGCAACACTGCTAGCAGAATGCTCTGGAACCTGGATATTTGTCCCTGACAAAATGGGAAGGTCTGCTTTTTGCTTATGGAAACATTTTCCCAGTGGAAACCCAAATATACTTTCAAAGTATTTTCTAGGTGTCAGCAACTGGTAAATAGAAAACACTCATTAGGCAGCAGAGTGAAGGAAAATAAGGGGAGGGGGGTTCAAGTTAGGGAAATCGCTTGGGCAGTTCTTGAAGATCCACAGTATCTGTATTAAAAGTCAACTAATTATACAATAAGATTTACTCTCCAGGGTAGAATCAAATAACGTGCAAAATTCCTCAGTGAGGAAGACTGATTTTGTGACCAGCAATCTGTCTGATGACCAGAATCCTTCTGCTCAATTCGAAGTGTATTTGCATCTGGCCTTTGCTTCATGGTGGGTGACTGTGGAGACTGCTAGTGAGTCTCACTGAGGCATCAGTCCCTGCTACCTTCTCAGTAAAGACACTTTCTCATGACACCGTAGCCTGGTAGGATGTGTTTCCTCAGTAACTTGGGAAACGAGAGCCCCCCCCACCCTTCCTTTCCTATCCTTCTAAAACTCAAAAGGATTTGATTTTGTGTCTTGGTCTTTTTTTATGCCACTTCCAAGAGCAAAGTTGATTAACTCCATAAATAGGCTGCCACATTCCTATAATAAAATAAAATTTAAATAAATAAATATGTACAGTTGAAGGAAAACATCAGCATGGCATGGCTGGTGTCATCTGTGAAAGGGCTGGTGACCTAGGGATAGGGCTACAGGCCATTCTAGAGGTGAAGTCAAGCCTATCTTGATGTCAAGGAAATGGAATAGCCTTGTCTTATTAAGAAGTGAGATGCCAGCAGGCTTACTGGCTCAGCCTGTAATCCCGCGCCTTTGGGAGGCTGAGGTGAGTGGATTGCCTGAGCCCGCGGGTTTGAGACCCGCCTGGGCAACTTGGCAAGACCTCATCTCCACAATAAATCAAAAAATTAGCCGGGCGTGGTAGCACGCGCCTGTAGTTCCAGCTACTTGGAAGGCTGAGGTGGAAGGATCGCCGGAGCCCAGCAGGTTGAGTCTGCTGTGGCCGGGAGCGGCCACTACACTCCAGTCTGGGCGACAGAGTGAGACTCCAACTCAAAAAAAAAAAAAAAAGAAGTGAGATGCCACAGTATCGCATGAGAGAAAGAGTGTGAGCACAGAAAGAGCCCTTATTAATCTGACCTATGGTGACTGTTCCTTCAGCCTCTTATCTTCCCACCACTCACTGGCATTAACCATTTTAATTAAAAAATCCAGACATACAGCCAGCCTACCTTGCCAAAGGGCACTGGGAAGACCCCAGCTTCATTTTATGTCATCTTCATAAGAAAGACAGAAAGATCTGCTCTTGCCACTTCCTCTTGATTAGCAAAGAAGAACCCTCTGAATTCAGTGGTTTGTGCCTAAGAGAACAACACCACCCTAAAAAATAGGAGAATAAATTTGGAATTGGATTAACATAGAACTGACTAAAATACAAAGGCAAACAAGTTTTTCATCATGGACTTTTCCTGAGCTTTAGCATTATTATATCAACAGTTGAAAAGTGCCTGCTTTAGAATGGGCTCTGGACTTCCCCTCTGCCATCCCATTCAGGGATAAATAAAAGGCAGCATCATGTTTTGCTTAACAGTTTGTCAAACAGTTTGACATATATGAACTCACTGACTCTTCACAATGATGTCATGGGGTGCCAGTGGTATTCTTTTACCCATTTTACAGATAAAATTAGTGAGTCTCACAGGGGCTTAAGGTATTTGCTCAGCATGTGAAGAATTAACAATTGCATCTCCTCCCCTTCTCAGACTGGTCAGTTACATTATTGTGCATCCAACTTCTGAAAACTATTGCTTCTGTTTTTTTAAAAAATGAGACGCCTCCATGGTACACTAACATGAGGAAATTGCCGCAATACTGAGCAAGTATTGTGAAACCACAAGTATGTGTACGCGTGTACATGTGGTGAGTAGAAAGCATTCTGGAAGCATGCACACACAACTGGCAAGAATGGTTACTTCCATGGAGGTACGTGTGATGAGGGGGAGTGTACCTTCGCTATTTACTTCATGTACTTATGCATTGTTTGACTTTTTAATGACAAAGGCATGCTAGCAATAAAATTTTCTTTTACTACAGATAAATAACTAAAACCTCTTCCCTGACTCAAATCTCTTTTTTCACTGTCTCCAGTTCTGCAGACCTGCAATAAGCAAAAAGAATATTGTTATCCCCAGTGCTCAAATTAATCCATGACAATAAACACTGATGCATATAACCATTGCCCCCCCCAATACCCCACACCTGCTGTCATGAGAGATGGTCTGAACTTAAAACAAAGAGCTAACACACTCTGACTCCTTTGTATGAGCAAGACGCTTTTCCATGTCAGCCAATTTGAGCCTCTCACTACCTATGCAGAGAAGGTAAAGTTAGCTCTGGTTCTACAGAGGATAAATCCAGAACCCAGAAAGTGTAGCTTGCTCACGTTCATACATAATATGTGACAGAGCTGCATTTGTGCCTGTTCTGCACCACAATGCCTCCTGGAAACTAGCTTAATAAAATCATTTTTCAGTGAAACATAAGATTCACAATAATGATTTTTTAGTTTTTATTTCTGTCTTTACGAGACTGTCGAGTTTAATTCCTCTTGGAAATAGTCTATGTGATCCTAGCTTATCACAATGAAAAAGTCCCCTGGGAGAAAAACACAGGCCATTGTTGAGTGTGATTTTGTTCAATATAAATTTTATGAGCTCAATAGAATTTTTGATAGCAGAGACATTTTGAGTCAGAGTTGATGATTGAAACCCTCACAGTATCTTAAGCTGCCTCTTAACCCCAAAGCGTTCATTCATACATTGTTGTCTTCTGTACTCCTTTCCCTTGGCCCAGACCGTCTCTAACTGCAGGGACACAAAGTATCCCTGCTTGAGAGGAGCAGATAGGTCGAAACTCAAGAGGCGCCTTTGTTCCCAGATAGTACTGTACTTCCCCTCCACCCCTAAGGGTCACAATAAAAAATGTCAACTGGGAGAAGAAATCCACTTAATTTTTATTAAGCTACTTGACTTTTCCAGGGTTCTTTAACTTAAATCTTGGTAAAATGGTAATTGGACACTCAAGAAATGGCCCCAACTCTCTCAGGTAAGTCTACAGATTTGTTAAGGATGGGGGTGAGGTGGGGGGGGCACTAAGAAAAGAAGATCACCAAAATATTAACAGTGCTTGCGTGAAGTGACAAGATTGCAAGAACTTTTTTTTTTAGTTCTTGCCTTATACTTTTCAAGTTTCTTCCAGATTTTCTACAATGAACTAGCATTCACTTTTTATTCAGAATAAAATGTTATTTTTCTTTAATTCTGAAAAGCAGGATGAAAAAAGGTTTACATGCAATATTATCCTAACTCTGTAATAATGTCCCTACAAAGTTGCTGGGGAGAAATAAGTCTAAATGTTTGCAATGTCTGCTCTTAAGTAAAGGCATTATGGTTGATATTTTTTCTTTATATGTTTATGTATTTTTCAAATTCTCTCTAAAGAGCCTACAGAGGATTTATAATCTTAAATAAGGAACATATTTTTAAAAGCTTGAAATTTGATAAGAATGTGAGGAAGGGAGATGCCATGAAATTCCACAACGTTGTTATTCTTCCTATAGTAATGACATATCCCCCTCATTCTTAGGATAGTTGAGATTGTGCCAAAATACTTAATTATTTTTGTTTTTATTTTTTAGAGACAGGGTCTCTATCTGTCACGCAGGCTAGAGTGCAGTGGTGCTGTCATAGCTCACTATAACCTTAAACTTCTGGGCTCAAGTGATCCTATCACCTCAGCCTCCCAAGGAACCATGCCCAGCTAATTTTTATGGTTTTTATTTTTTTTATAGATGGGATATTGCTTTGTTTCCCAGGCTGGTCTCAAAACTGCTGGCTTCAAGCAATTCTCCTGCCCAGGCCTCCCAAAGCTCTGGGATTACAGGCATGACCCATCACGCCTGGCCCAATATGCTTAATTTATACTTGTGGAATAATATGTCCATCTTTCAGAATGTGGGCCCAAAATTCCCTAATTTCTCCTAAACTGACTTAAGTTATTTCACTCACAAAATATCGAAAAGCCTCTCCTCTGTGCCAGATATCATGCTTGGTGCTGCCTGGAGCATGCTATCATCTTCAGCCGGTCTCCTTGGCATTCCTTTTCCACCCCTCTCCGACCCCTTCTACCCCCATTACTCTCACTTCTCCTGTGGATGCTTGTCCCAGGGGCCACAATTCACTAAAGGATCCAGACAGGCACCACAAGTCCTTTGTGCTCTTCCTTTTTATTTATTTTTTTCTTCCTTTTGCTGTGCTCCAGAGCTGGAGCTATTTTTACAAGGTCAGTCCCTATTACCGTAAATGAGATTTCACATCTGAGACATGATGATCTTTTGACTTAGCAGGTCATCATCTAATGCCATTGTAAAATGGTATTAAATACAGCAGCTGGAGACAGGAGAAGAGACCTGATAAAGCCTTTGGAATATCAGCATTACCTTCCCAATTCTGTGAGTCATCTCTTTGTTTGTCACCAAAATGATGACTGAATCTTATACAGTAGTCAGTAGTCATTGTTTAAAAAGAATATTCTTCCAATCATCTAAAATGGCATCCAATTTGAGATCTCAATACAGTAAATACTCACAGTAAAGGTCCTTGGCAAACATATTAATCCATTTTGCCAGATTTTTTTTTTAGACATATAAAGAGTTCTGAATTTAGAACTTTGCTTTAAAACTAGATTTTTTTTTCTTTAGCTGAAACCTTTAATTTTAAAAAGGGAGGGAGCTACCTTTTCTAGGAGAAGAAAACCATGACTGGAAATTGCAGATGTAAATCAGGGCAGCTTAGCAACATCAAAGAAATAAATCTGTTTTTGGAGTTAAACATTCCTTCGTTGACACAATACAGTAAATGCAATATGGTAACACAAACCATTTAAGTAAATACCAGTTCTAATAATAGCTGTGTATCTATTGGAAAGTATTTTTATCATATGTGTGCTAGCTCTCCAGCCGAAGCCTTTAAAAAGCAGAACAAAATGTGTGATCATCCTGTCCCCATTTAGGAGAAAGAAATGATTGATTGTTTGATCCCAGGAAACATCGATGCTGCTTAATGGGTCCTTAGCACTAAGAATAATGGAAGAAAAAACTCTGCGTGTCATTTGATAACCTCCCTGGCTAAGGAGAAGAGTTTGGGGGGAAAGGCATAGAATAAGAGGAGAAGAAACTTAATTCCCCAATTAATCTCACCCTGCTTCTGACATAATTCTGGATGGCACTGAATATTAAAAATTGGCATGCCCCACATTCATATTCTTCTTCTCCATGCTGCCTCCTATCCATCTCTGTCAGATTTTCTCTGCAGAATGGGAACAGAACTCCCTAAGGAATTGTGGAGAGAGAGAGAGAGAGAGAGAGAGAGAGAGAGAGAGAGAGAGAGAGAGAGAGAGAGAGAGAGCCCATGAGTCCTTCCTAAATTTTGCAATATTTGATTCAACTTTCGCCTGCAGTTCAAATCTATTTCACCTGAGGTGGTCCTATAAGACTACAGATGTTCTCATGGTGATTCTTTTAAATAGGCTTACGCCCTCTGACAATCTCTTTAAAACCTGGAACCTATTTCCCATTCCCTTGATTGTGAGTTGGATGTATTGGCTCACTTCTAACTAATAACATATGACAGAAGTGACAGTGCGAATCTTCGGAAACTAAGTCATCAAAGGCATTATGGTTTCCTCCTTGCTTTCTCTTGGATTGCTCAATCTCAGGGCAGCCAACTGCCACGTTTTGGGGACACTCAAGCAGTTTTGTGGAGAAGCCTATGTGACTAGCAGCTGCAAGGACCAGCAGGAACTGAGGCCCCCTGCTAATCACCACATGAGTAAGCTGTCTTGGGTGCATATTCTCCAACCACAGTCAAGACTTGAGATGACTGCAGGCCCAGTCAACAGCTTGAGTGCATCCTTAGCAGAGACTCCAAGCTAGAACCACCCAGGTCAGTCACTCCCAACTTCCTAACTATAGAAAACTGTGTCACATGATAGATGTTCATCTAACCACTAAATGGTGGGGAAATTTGTTACACAGTGCTGGATAATAACATATTCACTTTTTCTCTTGAGCATATTGAAGACAAGTTTAAATCTTGAACTTGTGTCCTAATTGACTGTGAAGATACGTACCTTCAAGTTAATATAACTGAAGTAGCATTATAGTCCCTGGCTGCTTTCATAGAGATTTAATTATTTTTTTTACATTTTTCAGTTGTGAGATTATCACGTACAGTTGGGTAGACAGTTGCGATTGTCTTGTTCATCTCCTCACTCTTTAGATACAGCTAAAATGGACTTGGTGTCCCCAGAGTTAGTGACAGAAATGCCAGTGTTCTTACCACAATAGATAGTTTTAATAATTTTAATGTGGCAGTGTTTAAAAATGTATTAGTAGCAGAGACTAGCATTTCTCTTAGGAAAACAGTTATCTTTGGAAAAACACCTTGAAGAGATTGCAAGGACAAAGATAAGGTCAAATTAGAATAGATTTGGCAGAAGTAAAGGCAATAACCATTGGCTAAGCATTAGTGTATCAGAAAGAATTCCATATGCCCATGGAAGTAGTGCTGGAAGTAGGTGAGAGAAAGAGCAGGTGACCAGGAACGAAACAGCCATGAGACTTTAAAGAATAGAAATTTTTAGCATTAAATTTTGAGCAGTTTGCATTTTTGCACTAGAACTCCCAAGACTTTCAGGAAAATGCTCTATTTGTGTGAGTAATTCATTTAATAGAAATTAAGAAGAAAGGACTGTCAAGGTTTAAGAACTGGACCTAGAGGAGTTATTCAGCCAAATCAGGGTCATAGATGATTCACAAACAGCTAAGGCCCTCAAAGAATTTACACAAGTCTTGGTGACACCATTGAACTTCTCAAGGTCTATGAAAACAGGTCTGATTCAAGCAAAGTGACACAGCTGACATCTGTATTATGTGTTTTGCTCCTTTATTTGTATGTCCAGTGTTCTGTTTCTCCAGACTGTGATATTACCTAGGCTTTATTTTTTTATGACTTCATCTGAAACATATACCTAGCAGATATCATAGAGAAATGACTCCCTGGTTGTGTGGCACATGCATGAGTATGTGCATATATTTCTTGACTTTTTCTCAAGTGTTACAACCTTTAGTTTGCACGACAACTCTATGAGGTAGACACTATGTTTTACTCAGTTTGGGCTGCTATATCAGAATATCATTGGCTGAGTGGGGTAAACAATGACAATTTTTTTCTCACAGTTCTGGAGGCTGGAAGTCTGGTATTAGGGGTGCCAGTGTGTCCAGGTTCCTGGTGAAGACAAGATTCCCCATTCCTGATTTACAGATATCCATCTTTTCCTTGCTTCATTACTTTGTGTAGAGCAGAGAGAGAAAGGAAACAAGCTGCCTTATGTCTCTTCTTAAAATGGCACTAATCCCAGCATGAGAGCTCCATGTTCACAACTTAATTGCCTCCCAAAGGCCCCATCTCCAAGTACCATAATATGGAATTCCAACATACAAATTTTGGAGGGACTCAAACAGACAGTCATAACATACTATCACATTATCGTTTTACAGCTGAAGAAACTGACAGTTACATAAATGTCTCAAGACACACAGCTAACAAACAAGAGGGGTCAGGATTCAAACCGGGCATGTTCAGCTGAACAGCCCAAATTGTTAAACCCTGTGCTGTGCTACCTTCCTACTGAAAATGGGTGAAATCTTTCAAGGATCACAAGGGGAGAAAAAAAGTCTGATAATAAAGCAATGGACTGGGAGACGTCAAACAAAATAGCAAGGGGACAAATAATTCAAATAAACAATGCATTATGTAAATACATGAGCCGAAGAAGGCATTTCACCTGGGGTCATCTGACTTGAGATGGGTGTGGAAGAATAGATGGGACTGAGTGAGGCAGAAAACACCTAAGCAGGGAAATAATGGGGGTGATTGTGGACAGAGTTGGGAATGACCTGGTATGTTTGCAGGGAAAACCAGGCTGACTAGGGCGAGTCTGGTATATTGGAAGAGCAGGGTAGATGAAGGTAGACAGAAGGGGACAAGTGGTATAGGATCTCAGATGACAGGGAAAGAGCCATGAGGAACTTTAAACTCTTGAGCTGGGTCACGGCTGGTGCAGAGTGCTTTGCATTCAGGTCTGTCCTTGCTCCTGAATTCATGACCTACTCTATGCTTAGTTTCCTTTTAAGAGCAAGGATCATTTCTTATTCTTCCTGATATCTGCTCCCATTCATACCATAGTACCTAACTCACAAAGGGGATTCATCCAAAGACAAATGAGCAAATGAATGAACAAATGAATAATCACAAAATAAAGGAAGGGAAAATGATGCGGCATAGAACAGTGGTGGGGTCAGATACGCCTGAGTGCCCAGTCACTTTCCACTTATGGTCTGTGCACTTTTGAACATGGTTTCTCCCTAAGCCTCAATTTCCTTATCCAGCAACTAGAATTAATAATAGTTGCAACCTCATTGACTGTTGTGAGGGTTCAATGAAATAATTTATGTAGAATATTTTACTGCAGTACCCCCCATAAAAATAAACATAGATTACCTTACATCTCTATAAAACACACGAGGGCCACAGGTCCACTTTAGTGAGTTAGATCAAGAGAACATAAATCCTATGAATTAGGAAAAATCTTGGGGAGAATATTAGACTATCCTCGAATTCAAGATAGGGCTCAAGTTAAGTTTTGGTTAAGTCTCAAGGGGCATACTGATCTCAGCTAACTTCTGGATTATAATTGGAGAAATTCTTGCGAATATGATTGTGAATAGCCTTGAATGCTCTTCCAAAGGTTTTTTGTTTGTTTGTTTTTAACTAAAGCAGTGACAAAACTATATCTGTCTTAGAAAGGTCTTTCTGGCAGTCATATGGGTGATGACTCAGGGATTAGCAGGACTAGAGTTCTCAAGAAGCTACTGCAATATAGTCCTAGTAAAGAAGGTGAAGGCTTGAATTAATGCTGTGACTGTGAAAATGGAGGGAAGAAGTTAGATTTTAGATGCTACAGGAAGAAACTGCTCTGGTTTTAGAGACCGACTGAGTGTTAGGAGCAAGAGAAAGGACAAAGGTATGGGTAACTGAGGATTTCAACTTGGACCCCCAAGAGATTCCATTAACCAAAACAGAAAATAAGAGGGGATGAATTTGTTTTACTTCATCCCAATGCCTCCTTTTTAGGAATTCATTAACCTATACACACAATAAAGGCTGCCCCTGATTTACCCAAGAAAGTTCCAATAGTCTTTACAAAAAGGAAAAACAAAATCTTTAAGACAGTCCTCATATTTACATTTCTCCTGGCACCTCTGTCCAACCTTTATTTCACCTTTGGTCTTGAGAAAGAAGAACTTTGCCTCAGGGAGGCCCATAGTTACAATGAATATTTCTATGTAACAGGATGTCCTCCTACCTTCAACCTAATGACCTACTTAAGAGGAGTAAGATTCAAAATAAGTAAATATAGGCACCAAATTCCCACCCAACAGATGAATCAATAATAGGATTTGACTTGTGTGTGCATACATTTGTGTGCGCGCATGTGTTATCCCTAGCACATAGGAATACATACAGGAATACACGTTCACGGAACCACATTGCTTCAGAGAACTCCCTTTAATCGGTCTTGGTATCACCATGGTAACATGAACAGAAGCAGTACTCCTAATCACAGAGGGAAAGCCTGTGGTTTTGTGATACACACCCCTGGGGAGAATTTCAGCCACTGTGTGTACCATTACTGCCTATGATGCCCAGAATAATCTCATGGGTTCTGTTTATCTTTGACTGCTTCTTATCTTCCTCCTATCTGCTATTTCTGTCGGCCTTCCCCCAGGATCACAGAACTCCAGTTCTCATCCATCTTGCTGCTGAAAAATGCTTGCCCGCAAGCTTCCTTTGGCCACTGTGAGTGGGGGCTTTTCACACGCAGGGGATGCTGTTGCAGAAAATACTCAAACAATTCTTCTCTACCTTAAAGTTGTTTGAAAGTATATATCATTTAAAAACTAATAATGAAAACCAGAATTTGAAATGCCAGCAGCATTTATTTCTTGGGTTATTTATGTAAGGATTCGCAAAAATGACATATCAGTGACCTACAGACTTGAAATACCGAGTCAGAGGTCGGCTACCTGTAAGTGAGGTTTAAGAAATGCCTCCTCAGTCTTCCCAAAAGAAAATCAATCTGGCCTTTATTATTTTTCTTGGGAGAATTGGAAACAGCTAGCATTCATTAGAGAAATCCACTTTCCTCAACTCTGAGGGGATTTTGAATTTTCCAATTGTGCTTAAATATTATATCTCTGGTAATAGTTGTCCTAAGAGAGAGCTCCTTTCTTCTGGATAACATTTAAATAATCTTCAAAGGCTTTTATCTGCTAAAACTGATAGGGAAAAAATGGCATTATATTTAACGATTAATCTCTAAGTACCAAATCATTACTTTCTCTGTATCATCTATGTGCAGTATCGTCTACAAAATGTTGTTCTGAATCTCTAAACAGTCAATGATTTTCTATTGTGAGTTTTAGTTTAAGCAAAAGTTGACATTATGAAGAATTTAACATTTTAGAAGGTTTTATAGTAAAGACGTGTGTTTGTGTGTATTCACACATATATACATATATGTACTTATATGTATAATATATGCATATATATGTATGTAAGGATAATATGGTACACAGGCTGAGAAATTGGATTCTGGAATCTGCCATTCTGTAAATTCTCCCTCTTGCAAGACCTTGTGTAAGCTGTTTAACCTCTCTGCCTCTCAGTGTCATCTGTAAAGTGGAAGCAATAATAATAATCACCTCATGTAGTTGTTACAATGATTGAGTACGTTAATGCATATATAGTGCTTGAAGCAGAGACTGGCTCAGTAAATATTAGCAACTTTTATCAGAAATAGTCCAAATAAACCATATTTCAAAAACTTAGTTACCTGCAAACAAGAAACTTCTAAGTTATTGGTATATTCTACACAATTATCAACGGTAACAGTGCTATTGTTTACTTGTACTGGAGAGTATGAATCAATGGTGGCACTCTACTGCCACATTCTCAGCTTTTGTGACTCTGTAGGCAAAATCCAGGTCCAATACTTTCTCTAGCAGAGTTAGTCATGCAGGTGGACCATCTATCCTCCGAAGGCTCCAGCTTTTCAGAGAGCAAGTTAAATGAGAGAAAGCTGTTGGAGCTGCGGTAGTTTCTTGACATTATTGGTGTTGGTGGTGTTTTACTCTATCTTGAGAATCTTCTTTTGATTGTTGTTAGTGTTACTGGATTGAAAAAATGTGCAGCTTCTAGGATGGGTGCACTTATTCACACAGGAGGAAAAATAGGGATGGTTCCTCCACACTGAGCTTCCCCTCAGGGCCAGGGACTGCACTCAGCTCCATGGGCCCTCCCTCATCCCAACCTCACACTTCAGCAAAAGCCAGAGGAGGCCTGACAGTAGCCTGAGGGTCAGTCTGCACTTCTACATGTGGGTCTTCAGAAAGCTCTGAGGAAATAGCAGTGGTCTCTGACCAAGTATAGGGTGCTCTTATACTCACTTTTAATAGGCTTTATTTTTATAACAATCTTAGATTTACAAAAAAAAATTGAGCAGATAGCACAGAGGGTTCCAGTATGCCCAGTGCTAGGTTTCCCTGATATTAATATCCTACATTCTTATGGGACATTTGCTACAAGTAATGAACCAATGTCATTCATTATTATTAGCTAAAGTCTATACTCTATTTCTACTGTCTTCATTTTTAACCTACCGGCTTTTTCTGTTCCAGGATTCCATCCAGGATACCATATTACATTGAGTTCTCATGTCTTCCCAGCTCCTTTTGACAGTGACAGTTTCTCAAACTTTCTTTGTTTCTGATGTCCTGGACAGTTTAGAAGAGTACTGGTTAGACATTTTGCAGGATCCCCCACTATTGAAATTTCAACTGTTTTTCTCAAGATAAGGCTAGTGTTTGGGGTTATGAAGGGGAAGATCACAGAAGTGAAGGACCAGTGTCATCACATATTATCAAGAGTACATATTATTAACATGATGTATGGCTGTTGGTGTTGATCTTGATCACCTGCTGAGGTAGTGCTGTTGTGTGCTGATGAAGAGTTACTCTCTTTCTCCCCCTTTCGTGCTATACTCCTTGAGAAGAAATCAGTATATGTAGCCTACATTTAAAGGGTAGGGATTTATGTGTCTCCTCCTTGAAGGCAGAAAATCTATATAAATTATTTAAAATTATTCATCTTGGGAGATTTGCATAGTCATTTTTCAAGTGAGACTATGTAAAGGGAAATTGGTCAAAGAGAAAATGGTGGTCAACAGATATGTAGAGATGAAGAGGAAGTATTGAAAAAACAACAAAGGAGAAAAAGTCTGAGAGAGAACATTTTCATCTGTTTTTGAGAATTACCTAGATAGCTAGACAAGTACTCAGAAATAATGTCTAAAAATGTTTACTGCAACATTGTGTATAATGCTTAAAAAAAAAAGCAAATAAAATATCCAAACAAATCACAGGACACATATAACTGTTAGATCATACGTATATACAATTATATACATGTATATATGTATAGGTGGAATTTTTTGAGAGATGGGGTCATGCTATGTTCCCCAAGCTGAACTCAAACTCCTGGGCTCAAGTGATCCTCCTCCTTTAACCTCTCAAATGACTGGGACTACAGGCACATGCCACTATACCCAGCTCTACATATGTACGGGGGGGGGGGGGAGGGAAAAAAATGGAATTATCTTTTAGAGGGTGGGTTCCTTATAGTACAGGCTTCACTTACTAGGTAAGTGTTCTAGGAACACATCGGCATCTGTGTACCAGCTAGCGTTGTTGTAAGAGGCTGCGTTTGGCTTCAGTGAATTTTTTAAGAGAGTGTTTCAATGCATTTACCCATTTTATCATGGGTGATGTACGAGTGCACCTGCCCACACTGAGCTGAGTGTTCAGCAGTTTTTAACCAAAAACAGCATGACCCCCCCCATGCCCCACCCTCCCTATTCACCTGATCTCACCCCCAAGCAACTTTTTTGTTTCCCAGATGAAAAAAGTCCTCAAAGGGAAACAATTTGCCGATGTGGAAAAGGTGAAATAAAAAATAGCAGAAGGCATCAAACCTGATGAGTTCAAAAACTGTTTTGAGCAATGGAAAAAGCATCTTGATAGGTTCATTGCATCAAACAAGAGTACTTTGAAGGTGACAAGTTTAAACATGTAAGAATAAGTATACAATTTTCTATAAATAATTCTGGGTTTATTGGGTTTTCTTGTATATATGTATATAATTATTGGCATGGACATACTGTCATGGTATGTTGATGAATGGATTAAAGCAGGTTACACAGCCATATGCATAGTTATGATTGTTTCTTTATAAAACAATTATATTATATAAACACACACGTGTATGTGTGTGTGTATATATAACATATATAATGTCTGGAAGGTTAGTTAATTCAAAAAAAATGAATGTCATTATTCCAGCTGGTAGAATTACGTGTAATTTAGAATATTCCTTTTCCTTTTTAATACCTAAAATTTTTGTTTTCTTTAATAACTCTGTGTTTACCTAATAAATCATAAAAATTAAAAGAAAATGGCCTAAAGCAAAAGTTTTACTGGCAAATATAACACTAGTACTTAGTGTTAGTAATCCAAGTTGTTAGAAATCCACTACAGGCTAGCTTTTAATTTTTAATTTTAATTTTTTTAAAATAAAATCTATGTCACCTAGGCTGAAGTGTAGTGGCACAATCCTACCTAAATGCAGCCTTGAACTCTGGAGCTCAAGCAATCCTCCTGCCTTAGCCTCCAGAGTAACTGAGACTACAGGCATGAGCCGCCATGCCCAGCTAATTTATTTATTTATTTCTGTGTAGAGACAGGCTCTCACTCTGTTGCCCAGGCTGGACTTAAACTCCTGACCTCAAGTGATCCTCCCAGCACGACCTCCCAAAGTGCTAGAATTACTGGCATGAGCCACTGCATCCAGCCTATACCAGCTTTTAAAATGTCTCCAGCACTTCTTTTTTTTGTTGTTGTTTTGTTTTTTTGAGTTGGAGTCTCAATCTGTCACCCAGACTGGAGTGCAGTGGCCGCTCCCGGCCACAGCAGCCTCGACCTACTGGGCTCCGCGATCCTTCTGCCTCAGCCTTCCGAGTAGCTGGAACTACAGGCGCACGCTACCATGCCTGGCTAATTTTGATTTATTGTAGAGATGAGGGCTCGCCAAGTTGCCTAGGCGGGTCTCAAACCCACGGGCTCAGGCAATCCACTTACCTCAGCCTCCCAAAAGCGCAGGATTACAGGCTGAACCACTGAGCCCAGCTACCAGTAGTTCTTAAAATAGGAAAGGAAAGCAAGAGCTTCATTAATTATTTTGATTTGTTTCCTATAACATCAGTAATCCTAATTGCAGGTACTTGTCTACCCATCCTGGGAAACTGGAGTCTAAAACTCCTCTGAACCAAAAGGTCATATTGCTCTAGGTTCATCCCCATCTTTTCTGTTCCCCCCCAGTGGGCCTTGGCTCAGCCCTTCCCAGTCTCATTGAGCCCCTTATCCTCTCTTCCGGCCTCCCACCTTCCAGGACTGTGCCCTTTTGCCTCCTAGCCTCCTCAGTTTACTCACACCTCCTCCCCACTACACACAGAGGTCTATACACTAGGTCCCTGAGCATCACTATGGGAGACCCTTCACTATCTTGCATCAACTCTTTAATTCAACCCAACCTCACACTCAAATCAAGACATGGTCAATACAACCAAACATGCCACATGCAATTTTCCTATGTTACCTTTCCTCTCGCCTTTCCTGCTCCTAGAAATTCCCTCCCCTCAGCTCTCAATTTTCAAACCCTTTCTTTCCTTTAAGGTTCAAGTTAGTCATCCCCACCCTCACACTATTCCAGCTACCCTAAAGCCTGTGACGCTTCTCACGCTTATCTTTGCAAGAACCTGTTGTCTCTACAACTGGTTCTTAGCGGAAGCTACTCTGGTTTGGTATATTTTCATTGTATCTCCTAAGAGCAGGTCCCATTTTCACATAGTCAGGTACTTCTGATGCCTAGAATAATGCAATGTATGCATTTGGCCTCAGTAAACATTTGTTGATGCTCATGATTATGTGATGGTCAGACTGAGAAAGAACGAAAGATGTAGCAAGTTAGCTTGAGGTAAGAGTAAGTGTAATATGACTGCAGTGTTAGAAGCCCAGCCTGTGGAACCACACTGCCTCTGAGCTCAGTTACCCATTAGCTGAGTCATCTCTGGCTTCTTACTCACCCTCTCTAAGCCATTCCTCATGTGTAAAATGGGAATGATGATGGCACCGCCTACCTCGTGGAGCTGGGGTGAGGATAACATGAGTTGAGTCATGTGAAGTACCCATTGTTTGCAAGTAGTCAAACCAGGTTAGCTGTTTTTATCATTTGCTGGTTTGTAAATTCCACCTTCAAAATCACACAGGCAGTGAGGACACAGTCTGTCTCACAGACCACTGATTATGCAAACACAATTTAGAAGTGGGAACCTGGGACAGTGACTCATGTCTGTAATCCCAGCACTTTGGAAGGCCAAGTTGGGTGGATCACTTGAGCCCGGGAGTTCAAGACCAGCCTGGGCAACATAGCAAGATGTCATCTCTACAAAAAAAAAAAATCAAAAAATTTAGCCAGTCATGGTGGCATGTGCCTGTAGTCCCAGCTACTCAGGAGGCTAAGGTGGAAGGATTGCCTGAGCCCAGGATGTCGAGGCTGTGGTGAACAGTTATTGTGCCACTGTACTCCAGCTTAGGCAACATAGTGAGACTGTGACAAAAAAAAAAAATTCAGAAGTGTGGACACTGTTAAGGATCCAGAATGATGTTTTATAGCTGCTTTAAAATGTACCCAGGATTTGTTTTCATCAGGTATGGTAAGATGACAGACATGGAGACAACTGCCTTTGAAAGAAAAGTTTATTACTCGTAGTACCCAGGAGGAGGGCCCCACGGGAAAGCACCAGGGTTGGTCAAGAGGCAGAAGGAATGAGGAGAACATGGGCAATAGCCTTTATTACTACAGTGGCAGGAAGTCATTCTAATGACTTATAGGGAGGAAGCAAAATACAGATGTTGGAGGATTTGTAATAAAATTTCCATGTAGCTGCAGAAACACAGGGAAATATAAATGCAAACAACTTTGGCCTTTAATTTGGCCCATGATTTCAAGATGTTGAATCATTCATTACAGAATGTCAAGAACGCTTATTAAGGTACCCAAGTCAGTTCCCCACTATAATTGCTCTTTCTTTTAGTTTTCAGTGGCTACCATCCTTTCCAGTGATACTTGTATTTCCTGTTCTCTTCTTGAAGTAACCTTCCTGGACCCTCGGTTTTATTTAGCTCTCCTATTCTTTGGCCCATTTTGGTCGATCTCTTTCCTCCTCTGTGACTCAGCTTCTGTTATACCTGAAGAAAGTTTTCCTCAGTTTTGTACCCTTTCTTCTATACACAAGGCCTGCTCCTTTTCACAGGCAAACATAGACACTTGGAAAGCAGAGGAAAGCTGGGGCTGTGTTGTTAGATTAACCCGAGTTAGAGCCAACTTTTCAGCACCCTGCACTAACCTTTCTGGTTTATGGACTGGCACAGTCCTGGAAAATTGTATTGCCCACCAAAAAGCCTTTGGGCAATTACTGAGGAGACTTTGTGTCCTGAGGATAGCCTGTCTTGCAGCTTGTGGTGAGGAAGGTCTGGTGAAATTGTCTCACTGTTAAAACAGGATCCAGCTACAGCCCAACACCCTTCTCCCTTTCTAAAGAGAAGCCCCACTTAATGTCCACAGCGGCCACGTGATTGGATAATTACAGGAAGCCCTGGCTCTACTCAGCTGAAAAGAAAGAATTCTTGAAGAAGAATCTCAGGCTCTTTTACTATTTCCCCCTTTTTATAGTCTGGCTCTGTGCCGACGTGTTGCTTTCTTTTCTTGGTGCTATTTCTGTGATGTTTCCCTCCTCCCTGCCCCACCCCTTATCCCACCATCCTCTATGTGGAAGAATGTGAAGCCCCTAATATACAGCCTTCCACTTTGAATTGGTTGAATTTCTGTGTTTGTGTGTGATTAGTATTCCTTCTTTTTTTTTTTATAATTAATCAGTATTTTTTATTATGGTTTTCTGGGGTACAGTTAAGGGTTAGGTGTACAATGACGTTTCATTCAGGCACCCTGTAGATAAGAAGTGTTTTCCCATCCCCCGACAGATATTTGCTACTGTTAATCCCATCCCCCTCCCCCCCATAGTTTCCCAGTACCGTCAGTCATTTTCTTATAGTATTACATTGGATGTTCATCTCTCTCTTTTTCTTTAAGCAGGAAAAAAAAAGTGCATATTTTACTTTATAGCCCTTGCTTTACAATTTTTTTTTTTCTATTTTTTTCTTGAGGTGGAAACATTTATTTGTATGTAGTAATCTCTCTGGCTTTGATTTCTGCTTCCTTTTACAGAGGACTCTCACCTGATTATACCCTTTAATGATGGCAGCAACAGACAGGAGGGGACTCATGCAGAGTTCTAGAGGGACCGCTTGATGTAGGTATGCATTTGTGGGAATGAAGACAGATTCCACAGGAGTCCTGGGATTTACATCACGGTGATTGTCTGTCTTTGACTCCAGTTTTTTCTTTCCCAAATTGAGCATCTTGCTATCTGCACATCTCTTTTGCTTGGAATAACATACTGCAGGTCCTAGTGCACAGGATAGAACAGAGCAGGGCCAGGAGTACCTATGAAGGAGGACTCAGGAGTAACCAGCCAAACCCACTCTGGTTCCAGTGACAGCACAGGTTCTAGACTGAAACGTAGCTGCATCTTGCTTCACTTGACTGAAGCAAATGCAATTGGTTATCATTTTCTCTGACATTTATTATTTTTAGGAGGGGCTGGCAGGGGAAGGGCATTAAGCACAAATATGACAAGGTTAAAGAACAACGGGTCTAGTCTGAAGCATTGTATTCAGACAGTTGACTTCCTGGGTTCATCAATCAATATTATTGACTTGGCCAAGCTTCAGGTTGGAGTAATTTCTATAATGAGATTTAGGCTGCACCACAAAATGGTGTGCTGGGGATAAAATGTCTGAAGCCAATCTTCTATGAGATACATTTTGGGAAAATGTTCTTCATCTTAAAAATAGAACTTGAAGTGTTTGCAGCCAGGAAGATGCTTAATTAGATTCACATAGGAGTCACCAGCTGTTCATAAGACAAACAGAAATATCTGAGGTCTCTTTTGGTTTTATGGAGACAGGGGAAATGGTTCTCCCTTTTCATGCCAAATCTGAGAGACCCTTCAGCTAAAAGCCCTCCAGTCTGAGTGGTCCGGCTTGCCACACATAACTCACTTTTTCCTCTTCCTCTGTCCTTTTGCTCTGCTCTCTAAACCTTAGTCACAAAAGTAAAGTGGCCACAAAGCAATACTGCCATGGGAAGGACAACACTAATTAGTGCGTGACCAGCAGTATCCCTTCCTTCTCCCTCCCTCGGCTTCTCCCCTACACACTCTCAGAGGTAAATCCTGTCTTTGCCAAATGAATTTCTGGACCTGAGTGATGTAGTTGCAGGGAGGGGAACAAGGAGAGAAAACAAATGACGGAAACTGAGTGCGTGTGCGCGGGGGGAGGTGGGAGGGGGTGGATGGAAAGTCTTTTCCAGAAAGGCTGAATCAACCTGTATAACCAAGAATTGGGAAAGAGCAAGAGGAGAGTGTGGAGGGGAAATTGTGCAGCTAGGACTGAGAGACATTTGTGGTTTTAATGGAGGAAGAAAGAGAGGAGACTTAGAAGATGTGTGGTTTCGAGTTACAAGTTATGTACCTCTAAAGAAAAGTGGAGATAAGTTATCAACCACACAGGTTCATAGGAGAAAGGGGCCTTAAAAGTGATATGACTCAGTCTCTCATTCAATGCAGGAAGCCCTTTTAGGGCATTCCTACGAAAGGGCCACCCAACCTTTCCTTGGAGACCTTCAGTGATAGCGAATGTGCTATAGAAGGGTAGTTAAGAATACAAGTGCCAGCCGGGCTTGGTGGCTCAGCCTGTAATTCCGGGCCTTTGGGAGGCTGAGGTGAGTTGATTGCCTGAGCCCGCGGGTTCGAGACCCGCCTGGGCAGCGAGCCCTCATCTCTACAATAAAATCAAAAAAATCAGCCGGGCGTGGTAG
>NW_007214816.1:432578-447229 GCF_000164805.1 Carlito syrichta
AAAAAAAAAAAAAGAATACAAGTGCCAGACTGCTGAGTTTCAAATCTAGGGGCCATGAACTAGGATTATGTCACCTTGGACATGTTACCTAATGTCTCGGTTTCTGTACCTATTAATTGGGAATAGTAGTAGCAGAGGATCTTTTTTTTTTGAGTTGGACTCTCACTCCATCGCCCAGCTTGGAGTGCAGTCGCATGCTCACAGCCACCCCAGCGCCGAACTGCTGGGCTCCGGCAATCCTTCCTCCTCAGCCTTCCAAGTAGCTAGAACTACAGGCATGCGCTACCACACCCGGTTAATTTTTGATTTATTGTAGAGACAAGGTCTCGCCAAGTTGCCTGGGCTGGTCTGGAACCCATGGGCTCAGGCAATCCACTCACCCTGGCCTCCCAAAGTGCTGAGATTATAGGCTGAGCCACTGAGACTGGCCTAGTAGCAGAGGATCTTATGAAGACTACTTGTGTGTATGTGTATACACACACACATACTACATTTATAGAAATCATTCTAATATATACTATTATATATAAATGATATAT
This sequence comes from Carlito syrichta, assembly GCF_000164805.1. Lineage (NCBI taxonomy): Eukaryota > Metazoa > Chordata > Mammalia > Primates > Tarsiidae > Carlito > Carlito syrichta. Next base: position 433,118 of record NW_007214816.1, read on the forward strand.
GTGTGTATATATGTATTTCTTTATTCATAAAGGATATATATTGCTTAGAACAATGCTTAGCATGTAACAAGTGGCACATAAGTATTTGCTATTATCATCATTATCATCAGTTTGTTCCACGAATAAGAAAACTCTTCTTCAGATTGAGTAAATTTGGCCTTATTCCTGCATGTTTATTCCATTTCTCAGCCCTGAAGTAACTCAGACCAAGACGTCTCTACCTTCCACATGGGAACCCTCCAAGCATTTAAAAATAATTTTCATGTCCAGTTTTGTCTTTCTTCCTTGTATTCTAGAGGAGAGCTTTTGCAAATACTCTTCCCTCTGCTTAGAACGCCTTTTCCTCTTTTATGTTCTAACTTTGATTCCATCTCCAAGATGTCTTCCTTCATATGAGTACTTGACACATTACTTGTCCATATTTTCAGTGTATAATTTTAAAGATAAAAAGACACAGTACAGGTTCTCATGGCTATTTGTATGTGTCACCATTTTGGCATATTCCATATTCATCTTGTAGCCCCGCACCTAGCAAGACATCCAGTATAGCAGTGTGGTTCAAAATACCTGTTGAATGAATTAGGTGAAATATACAAGAAGATGGGTGAGCATAAAGCAAAGGTCTTCTTCAAGGGCACATAGCATTTCCCTAGGAATATAGAGTATTTGGGTCAAGGAGGCAGATGGGAAGAAAGCTGGCTTTCTCATACAATTGTGGGAAGCAGGCAGGCCTATAATTCCATTGCCTGATCATTTTTGTCCCTTTTAATGCCATCAAAAAAGGGAAAGTTTCTTGAATTCTTACTTTTTGATTTGCTTGGTCAGCTCTTAGACGTTGCTTTGTAGTGCAGAATCCCATTAACAGGGGCAATGAAAAACAAAAGACTAAGAAAGCAAGCAAGGGTAAATCGATTCAAAGAATAAAGAAACAAGGCAGGGGACAGAGGTAGAAGGGCCCTTTGGATCTGGATGTAGGCAGAAGGTCTTTGAAGAGAAGAGAAAGAAGATAATGTTTTGGTAGAAGTCACTGTTAGGCATGCGAAAGAGTTTGAAGGCGGAGAGTCACCTTGGGAGGCTTTGTAAAGGAAATTCGCTTTGCACTAAAAATGATCTCTTCTATTTGGGGTTATCTTGTGAGACCAAGTAAAGATTTGAATGGCTTTTGATGTTCATTTTCTGTCAGACTGCTATTTCTTTGAACATGGCATAGCCCCAAGCCCCAGTCATGTGGGATCCCTGTTGTATATGGGTTATGTTCTGCTTAGGCTGGTCGATGGGGTATTAAAATCCACGAGGCTCCTGTGCCGTGGGATGGTAGTGAAGTGTCACCACAACCACATAGCCAAGGGAGGAGCCATTTCACAGAGGCAGCAATGTTTGCATCTAGATATATGTAACATAACCAAGCACGGGTGCAGTTCAGAGAAGCCCACAGATCTCCTAAAATTCTTTTCTTGGATAAATATGAACTGTTTTCTCCTAGCTTCCCAAACTGAACCAATCCTTAGTCACAATCTTTATCTAGATACTGAGTCAAAGAGCAAATTATTTGGGGGCAAGACCAGAGGGCTACTATACCTTGCCTTTATTTTTTCCTGTAACCCAATGATAGAAATGTTATCTGGGATCTAAATGTGTGTAAAATACTAGTATTCTTTTCCAGACTGACTTACTGTTTCCCATCAAAAAGGTATTTGGGTAAAGTCTCTTGTCAGTGAGCTCTACTTAAACTTCTGCCTATTGTTTAAAAAGCAACCCCCTCCCCCGAGCCATTAAGGGAGCTGTGTCCTATTCTAGCTCCCCTAAATGTAAAAAGATTGGCTATTCCTATCAAATTGTAGCCATGTGTTCATATTTTCATGTTGTAGTTTTAATTGTACAAAGAAAGAAAAGTTGACATTCTCTAGCTCAGGAAGGTGATATATACACCCTTCCTGATAGGACATCATCACTACGTTTAAAGACAGCATCAACCAAAAATGTGAACGAAATTGTATCACAGTACTATATGGAAGAAGAAGAATCCTTAAAAATGATCCCCTAGTGGACCATTCTTTAGAGGACACTAATTTCTGTTTCTGATAAACAAATCAGTCTTGTAGGTTTCTGAGCTGATCATTCTTTTGTGATTAAGCTTTTCACTTTAATTAGGAAACAGTATGCAATTAGAATTTTGGAGTTGTGTATTTTGGGTAATCTTCTCAGATAGCTCCATTCGATTGGCCTCAGCTTTTCAGGAATAAATTCATTTTGAGTTAATTTATTATTTGACTGCCAGAGCTATTTCTATTTGCTACCAAATCTTGACTTCATTTTACCATTGATTTTGACTTTTAAAATTCCCAGAAAGCATATACCACATTACCTCTGTTTATAAGAGACTAGGTGGCTACACATGATGTTAACAGCGATTATCTCTGAGAGGTAGAATTACAGACACTTTTAATTTTCTTCTCTTTCAATAGCAAGAAGTTTAATGAGAAAAGATTAAAGTTTATTTTAAAAATACTTCTTAAATAAAGAATAAAAAGAGAACATTTTCTTTGTGTTCCTAAGGTGTTCAGAGGTGGAGTGCATGTTTCTCCAGTGTCACATGTGTTCTTGATTGCTTAAAAAAGGGTTAGAAGAGAAAATTCAACAAAAAGATAGAAGGGTTAGGGAAAAAGAAATTGTAGATGGAGACATATGTAAAGTGGTTATGTAAGTGTCTGAAAAGTTTGAGAGTACTTAAGCTGGATCTATGCAATTATTTGAACATTTCAGACCAAATGTCACACTTAAAAAAAAACAAAAACAAAAAATGCCTGTCAATTCCAAGCAAAAGTATTTTATTGCATCAATTGCCACTCCACAGAAATGTAAAATTGGTCCAAAGAGTTGGACAGGGGAATAAAAAGTGTTCTCATTCTCTCAGTCTCTTGCTCAGAATGGGAGCATATCATAGATTAAAATAACACAGAATAAGGTTGGAATTTCAAGAGACATTATTCTGGGAAATCAAGGAAAGGCTGAGAGTGGGTGGTGGTGAATAGATATTAAGAATAAAATCTCCTCATTGCATGAATTGTCTGTGGAACTGTGCCTACCCTCTGCTTTGCTTTGGCGTGGAAGCAGCATTCTGACTTGGCTCCGTGACATTGCATGACATATGCCTCAAAGCTGTGAGACAACGCAAGGAAAATGTCACTGCGTTAGGGCAGTCGGTCTCAGGGCAATGCAACATGACCGTCTGAGGTGATCCTTGGTGGTTGGGTTGAGTGATTCATCAGAATACAAACACTGAGCTATTGATCTAAGCACATAGCATGACAGAGATCAGTTAGATTCTGAGCAAGAACAAGAGACTTACATGGTGCACACAGATGACAAAGGAAATCTAGGACAGAAGTCTAAGTGCAGGCAACAGAAGTGACGACTGCGTGTTGATGACAATATTTTGTTAATGTCTGGTGGTTGATAATAAAGTGTGCTTCCTGGAACAGCCAGAACAAGTACATACCTAAATGGAGTCAACTAATATCCTTACTAAAAGGTTTTCCAGCTAATGGCAAATTGCTTCAGAGCAGGCAAAATGCTCCATTTAAGAATCATAATTGGAAGGCACTTTATCTACCTAATGATCAGGAGGATGCTGATTATTAGAAATGCCTGCAATTCAAGATATGAAGCACATTTGCAGTTCAGAGTTGAGGCAGAGGGAAATAATAAGCATTCTCTGAAGATACAGATCTTAAGATCTTTGCTGTGTTTGTGTTAATGCTCTCCTGAAGTTCAGCCTTAGATAAAGTGAGGGGAGAACAATAAACCCAGATGTGAACTGGCCACTACATCCCACCTCACGGAGGACTCAATGAGGCCAGCAAGGAAAGAAAGACTGTCGCATCTTGGCATTCTCTCACCAGCAAACCCACACACACACAAACACACAGCACAGCAGCCCAGTCATTCCAGCCACCATGCCACCAAAGAGGATTTGCAAATCAGAATAGGGAAGGATGAAAAAGGTAGCCAATGTAGAGAATGGTTTTTTTGGGAAAACAAAACCAAGACGAATATTTAAGCAAGCTCATGATGTCTTGTGAACAGAGGAATGAAGTGAGATACAGAAATGAAAGAGTCAAAGCAAGCCTTGTTCTATTCAAAGAGAAGAATTAAGGGATACTCCAAGCCACGCACAAGCCTTCGTTTTCCTCAATTATCCTTACAGTTGAATGAAGAAGGAAGGAGGAAGTAAAAGTGTATTTGGGATCTGAGTTATTGAGCTAATTACTTCACTTTAATTCACTTTGAATACATATTCCTAGTCTTATTTTCTAAAATAACTTAAAATAGCAACTTTTAAGACTTTTTTTTTTTTTTTGAGTTGGAGTCTCACTCTGGTGCCCAGGCTGGAGTACAGTGGCACACTCCTGGCCACTCCAGCGTCAACCTTCTGGGCGCTGGCAATCCTTCCACCTCAGCTTTCCCAGTAGTCGGAACTACAGGCACATGCTACCACGCTCGGCTAATTTTTGATGTATTGTAGAGACCCAGTCTCGCCAAGTTGCCTGGGCATTCTCTCACCAGCAAGCCCACACACACACAAACACACAGCACAGCAGCCCAGTCATTCCAGCCACCATGCCACCAAAGAGGTCTCAAACCCGCGGGCTCAGGCAATCCACTCTCTTCAGTCTCCCAAAGTGCTGGGATTACAGGCTGAGCCACCGAACCTGGCCAATTTTTAATACTTTTAATAACACATGTCAGGAGGGTTTTTTTTTTTTTATTCTGAACAGAGTGATGAGCATACATTGCTTCACACACAGCAGGCACGCAGCAATTCTTTATTTGTGTCTCCGACACACTCCCTGCCTTGATTATCCTTTCCTTAGACACTGAAACTTGAGGCAGGAAGAACAGATAGATGTCCTTTGTGTAATTTCTAGCAAACAATAATAAGGAGGTCACAGTAGAGTGTCGGGAACTGTGTGTTAAGATTTCAGTCACCAGAACCTACAGATGTATCTCAGAGTGAACTGATAGGACTTTGTGACCAACTTAGTGTAGGAGAAGGAGCTGAAGAGGAGGCTGATTTTTCTAGGTTGAGAGGCTGAATGGATGGAGGGGCCATTGCCGGTGGGGAATGCAGGTCTGCGGGTCATCCTTAAGAACATCAATCATTGTGCTGGGCAGGAAAGCCCTCGGGGGTTATTGGGCCATGTGGGACTGTTTGCTCTGCTTTTTAATTTTCTTTCTTCTTCCTTAGCTGACAAACTGTCAGCTGTCACTTCTTGCTACTGTCAGTGTGCCTGCTTCTAAGCACCTTCCTCCTTTACTTTCTAATTTACTGCTTCTGGAAAGCCTGAGAGGCAAGGTTGCTGGAAATGCATGTAAAGCAAGGCTCTATAGGGGCTAAGTAATGGTCCAAGAACCATAGTGTATTGTACAGTATAGGACTCTGTGACTGCTATTTCAACTGCTCAATTTAAGTAAATTAGGTCTTCAGAGATCTGGCAGTCAGAGAGCTAGGGAAGTATTGGTTTCTATTTGTAGAGCAACTTAGAGAATAAGATAGTTCCTCAAGTCATTGGTAAGTCTAAATTGTTAAGGTAGGATTTTAAATTTGTTGGCTGCTATAGAATAAATAATAGTTAACATTTTGGGACACTTAATGTTTGTCAGACCCTGTTCTAAGCGTTCTTCCTAATATCACTTGTAACCAGCACAGGATCCCTACGGATTGGGAAGAATTATAGTTACCCATTTTATTTTATTTTATTTTTTTTAGTTGAAGTGTTACTTTATCACCCAGACTGGAGTACAATGGCATGATTGTGGCTCACCACAGCCTCAACTTCCCAGGCTCAGGGGATCCTTCTGCCTTAGCCTCCCGAGTAGCTGGGAATATAGGCAAGTGCCACCATACCCAGCTAGTTTCCTGATTTTTTTTTTTTTTGGTAGAGATGCAGTCTCACTATGTTATTCAGGCTAGTCTTGGACTTCTGGGTTCAAGGGATTCTCCCACCTCAGCCTCCCAAAGTACTGGGACTATAGGTGTGAACCATTGCACCCGACCAAGTTACCCATTTTACAGATAGGAAATCTGAAGAAAAGATAAATTAATTTTTCCAAGGCTACACAGTGGACATAAGCATCAGAGGCAGGATTCAAAATCAAATAGACTAATCCCAGGACCTGTGTTCTTAATACTTTGCTATGTTGTTCCACAAAGTAGGCCTATGGGTAGAGCACAGGCTAGGGTACCCTAGAGTATCTTCTCTGGTTAAATTACTGAATGAGGCACAGAACCAACTTATGAACTGTTTCTGTGAGTACTTAGGGTATAAAGATTGTCCTTGGCTAGTAAAACCACCCAGGCTGAACTCCCACAACACTACCTTTCCTAAGTTCACAATACACATGCATCAACCACATCAGTAACAATCGCAGTTCTCTGACTTGGCTGATAATGCAGAAAAACAATACAAGGGTAAAGCAGAGTTCAAAAGTTGTGGGATGCTAGGTGACAGCTGATCAGTTACAGAATATACCCAAGCTCATTTATCGAAGTACATCCATTTGTGTCATTTATGCCATTATCCTCCATTTTCTGCTCCAAAAAGGTTCTCACTGTGTGTTCCCTTTGTGTTATGGGCTGAATTGTGTTCCCTGCAAATTTACATGTTTAAGTCCTGACCCCCATTACCTTAGAATGTGACTATGCTTAAAGATGGAGTCTTTAAAGAGGTAATTAAGGTAAAATGAGGTCATATGGCTGGGTGCTGGTCCAATATGATTAGTGTCTTTATAAGAAGAAGAGATTAGGACACACACACATACACATGCGCACACACAGAGGACTATGTGAAGAAAGAGAGAGAAGGCAGCTGTCTGCAAACCAAGGAGAGAAAATCAACCCGTTGACACCTTGATCTTGGACTTCCAGTCTCTGGAACTGTGAGGAAGTGCATTTCTAATGTCTAAGCCACTCAACCTGTGGTACTTTGCTACAGCCCTAGCAGGTTAATACACATTGACCAAAGAGATTTGTATTCAGAGGCTTAACACAGCCTCCTTCCCTGACTCTTCCCTCAAAGCATAAGTTCATTGAGAGGATTATCTTAGGGAGAGGAAAGGAAGTTGAGTTTTTCAGGGAAGGGGAGGTAAAAGTGAAGAAGGCAGAGAAGTGGAGAAGATTCTCCAAGATCAGAAAGGTTGGTGGCTCAGTGAGTAGCAGCTCTTTTCTTTGCTTCATCCAAGCACTCTGGGAGGGTGAGCGCTGATCAAGGCATGAGAATGGCCAACCCCTAAACACCGGGCTCCAACCTCCTCACCCCTCAACTCCTAGGCCCAATAATGACTCGACTGAATTCCTGCTGGATCACTAAGACAGAGATTCAGAGAAAGGTATTTTATAATTTGTCTTTTATTATTCATTCACAAAACAATGACACTACTCTCACACCCAAGCTTGTTGAATAGAACTTGTATAAGATCACACCCCTCTACGGAAGCATTCATCACCTAATCATGAAAAGGCCCCAAGGAGAACACCAAGGGCAGTGACCACAGTTGCACTTCCCTGCCTAGGATCACCCTTTCTTTTTCTGGCAACATACCCTGATACCTTTTGGAAGAATGACTCCACCCCACAATGATCATGATCCTGGAGGACTATCAGTGAGGAACTTGCCTTGCCAAGGACAAGCATGGGACCCAACCGGACCGATTGTATCCTCTCTCCCAAAATTCTCTCTTTGTATCTTGAGAGAGGTGATATAAGAAAAAACAAATGCTGTCATTAATTCATTCTAACTTTGTTTTCCTTAGGTTACTGGCCAGATTGTCAAAGTTCCTTGGAGAAACCATCAAAAAACAGAATCACCAGGCTTGAGTTGATCCTGTAGGCAGCCACATCTCCCTTGAATACATTTCTTTTTGCTGAAGCCTGCCAGAGCCCTTTTCTGTGTCTTACAACCTCAGAGCCTTAGTTAATACAGTGACAGTAGAATCAGACCCTGAAGATTAAGGTGGAAGCAGCAAATTCAATATATTGATCTCCATTATTTTTGGAATATCATAGCCTGCTGTTTATGGAGATTTTGAGACACTTGTTTTTCATTTTTTCACATATGGTATAAACATATACATTTTGAGATTATTAGAGACACAGGGTGTCACTGAATCTGGGATTAAAACCATCATTATCACATGCAACCAAAGAGGGACATCGTTTCAGAGGCATGGTGACAGAAGCAGTGGTTCTAATCAATTTATTATCTAGTTCATTAGTTTGACAAATATTTATTGAGTATCTATTATGTGCCTCCCTTAGGGACACTTTCCCAAACCAAGTTTTTTCCCTAATCTCACACCACAATAATTGTCAACATGGAAGAAGACTTCTATGATGAAATGTTGAGGTTTCTAACCACACACCAAGAAACGGACACCAGCTGGGTGTCCTCCAATTCAGTTCCAACACTATTTGTCTACCTGGAGATGATGTCAGATCTAACAGGGTAAGGGCTCAGTTCCACAAGACTGCCCCTGCAACCCAGACACCAGGTTCAGGTCCAGGTCTTTGGCACTTCTGACTGGCTGGCTTCAAGATAGGGTTCCCATGACCCTCTCATTGGGTTCAATAATTTGCAGGAGTGGCTCACAGAACTTGGGAAAACACTTTTACATTTACTGATTTCTTATAAAGGATATGGTAAAGAATACAGAATGGTTAGGGTGAGGTACAGGGGAAGGGACACAGACAGACCTTCCATGCCCTCCCTGGAGGCCACCCTTCAGGAACCTCCAGGTATTCAGCTCTCCAGAAGCTCCCTGAACCAAGTTATCTTGAATTTGTATGGAAGCTTCCTGACATCAGCATTTCTTCCCCTAGTGTATAGGGTAGGACCCTCTCTGGGTGGGTCTTAAGACCCACAGTCAAAATGCTGGTTGGTGAGTAGGGGTAAGATCAGAGTCCTGGTTTGGGGCAGATGAAGGGAGGGCAGGAGTTCTGAGGGATTCTGTTTCTGAGGCCTGCCTGGGAAGCCTCAACACCCAACATTGTAACAAAAGATTGTAGCAAGGGCTGTGGGAGTTATGAATCAGGAACCATTATCTATAGCATAGATCACAGTGCAAGATGCTGGTCTAAGCAAAAGTGATACAGTATTGTAGTACAGGGGTCCCCAACCCCTGGGCCATGGACCGGTACCTTTTAGGAACTGGGCCACATAGCAACAGGTGAGCTGTTGCAAGCAAGCAAAGTTTCATTTGTACTTACAGCTGCTCCCCATCGCTTGCATTATCACCTGAGCTCTGCCTCCTGTCAGATCAGCAGCATTAGATTCTCATAGGAGTGTGAACCCTATTGTGAACTGTGCATGCAGGAGATCTAGGTTTGTGCTCCTTATGAGAATCTAATGCCTGATGATCTGAGGTGGAGCTGAGGTGGTGATGCTAGCACCGGGGAGTGGCTGCAAATACAGATTAACATTAACAGTGAGTAATGTTTGACTGCACAGAGACCATAATAAATAAGTTGATTGTAGACTTACATCAAAATAATAATTTTATAATTATTTGTATTTTATTATATATTACAATGTAATAATAGTAGAAATAAAGGACACAATAAATGTAACATACTTGACTCATCCTGAAACCATCCCCTCCCCGTCTGTGGAAAAATTGTCTTCCATGAAACCTGTCCCTGAGGCCAAAGAGGTTGGGGAACCCTGTAGTAATGAACAAACAAATGAAAAAAATCCCTGCATTCATGGAGTTGAATTGTAATAGGTAAGTCCAGTACTAAATGAGAAATAAATAAGTGTTGGGGGGAAAATAATCTGGGAAGAAAGAATAAAAATTACTATAGAGTAGCCAGGGACACTGATGGACACTTGTAGTCCCAGCTACTTGGGAATCTGAGGTGGAAGAAGTGCTTGAGCCCAGGAGTTTGACATCAGACTGGGCAATATAGCAAAACTCTGTCTCTTAAAAAAAAATATATATATATTTTTTTTTTTTCCTAAATAAGTAGGAGTAGAATGACTGGATCATATAGTAGATGTATGTATAACTTTTAAGACTGCACCATACCCTTTGCTGAAGGGTCATAATATTTTAAATTCTTGTCAGCAGTGCATTGTAGTTCCAGTTCCTCTCTAGCCTTACCTTCACCTGGCACGGGCAGTCTTTTCCATTTTAGCCATTCTAACAAGCATCTCTTGAGGATTCATTCTGCATTACCCTCATGACTGATGATGTTGAATATTTCTTCAAATGTGTATTTGCTGTCTGTATATATCTTTATCAGTGAAGCACCTCTACATATCTTTTGCCCATTTTTTATGGGATGGTTTGCTTTTTTACTGTTCAGTTTCCAGAGTTCTTTGTAGAATCTAGATACAAGTCTTTTATCAGATATATGCCTTCTAGGGAGTTTCTCCCAATCTGTGACTTATCTTTTTATCTTCTTATCAATGTTTTTTTAAAGACGAGAGATTTTACATCTTAATGAAGTCCAATGTATAAATTTGTTCTCTTTGGAATTTTTTATCATATCTAATAAATCTTTGCCTAACCTGAGGTCACAAATATCTTTTTTCAATGTTTTCTTCCGGAATTTGTATAGTCTTATGTTTTAATATGATGAGAGATAGGAATCCAGTTTCTTTTTATTTTTTTTAACTTATGGACATTCAACTTTTCCCAGCATCATTTGTTGAGAAGTGATTCTTCATTTTGCATTGCCTTTGTGTCTTTGTCAAAATCAATTCTTTATAAATACAGGGGTTTGTTTCTAACCTCTCTAGTTTGTGTCATTGGACACTTTGTCTTTACACCAATACTATGCTGTTTCCGTTACTGTTGTTTTATCATGATATTGTCATATTGGGGGGGGTGTGGCTATGCGGGTGTGTGGGAGTAGAAAGTTGCAGACATCATGACACTTCCTCCCTAAATACTTCAGTATGAAAGTTTTAAGAATAAGGGCTTTGTCATACTTAACTTGTCACAGCAAAGAAAATTAGGAATAATCCTCATACCATTTAATATACAGTCTGTATTCAAATATCTCTAATGTCTCTAAAAAATCTACGGCTCTTTTAAAAAGAATTTATGATAGCTCTTTTATTTATATCTCTAGCTTCTCTTTGATGATGTGAAACTTTAAACTGTTTTCCTTGGGTCAGTTTTAATAATTTATAATATTGCTAGAAATGCATCCTTCCAAGTTTTGCAAACTGTTGCATAAAGTTGCTTATTATGTTCTCTTAAATTATTTTAATCACTCCTCTATCTGTGGTTACTTTTCCTTTCATCTTCCTAATCTTACCTGTTTTTGTTCATGCTCACTCTCTTTATCTCTCTGCTCACTCTTTCCTTAATCAGGATCGTAAGGGATTTATCTATTTCACTAGTCTTTGCCAAGAAGCGGCGTTTGGATTTATCTTCCCTCTCTGTAGATGTACTTATGCTATTTTATTACTTTTGGGTTTGATTTTTCTTTCATCCCTCTTCCTAGTTTCTTTGGGTTTATTTTGTTGTTCTTTTTAGAAAACTATAAAAGTGAGTCCTTGGCACAGTTTTGGTTTTTCTTCTTTGGCGAAGACATTCAAGACGACACACTCTTTCTGAGATAAGATCTCACTCTGCTGCCCAGGCTGGAGTGCAGTGGCGTGATCTCAAGCTCACCACAGCCTTGACCTCGTGGGCTCAAGAGATCCTCCTGCCTCAGTCTCCCAAGTAGCTAGAACTATCGTCACATGCCACCAGGTCCAGCTAATTTTTTTATTTTTTATTTTGTAAAGATGAGGGTCTCACTTTGTTGCCCAGTCTGGTCTGGAACTCCTGGGCTTAAGTATTCCTCCTGCCTTGGTCTCCCAAAGTGCTGGGATGACAGGCATGAGCCATTGTGCCCGGTCTATAAACTCTTCTCGAGGCTGGGTCTTGGTGTATCTTATGGGCTTGTATGCTGTACACAGCTTTTCATTCCTTTCCAGAAAGCTGGTGATTTTTATCTTGATTTCCCCTTTAATCCAAAAGTTATTATTTAAAAGCTGTCTTTTAGTTTCCAATGGGTATGATTTTTGATCATTTAAAAATTGCTTGTCTAATTTTATTGAATTATTTATTGCAAAATTGTGTCTTGTAAAATCTCAATGTTTTTGAATTTGTAAGGTTTTAATTGTGGACTGTCATTTTTATAACCACTTTTTATAGATATTCCTGGACATTTGAAAATAATGTTTATTTCTCTTATTCAGTAGATATAAACTTCCATCAGCACAAGTTACATTGATTTATTGATTGTATTTTGAAATCCTCTATGTTCTTATTTTTCTGCTGGATACACTGTCTGGGGGAAATATATCTGTCTAGTAGAAATACATCTGATGATAATAGTAATTGTATCAAGTTCGCCTTGGGTTTGTCAGAGTTCTTGCTTTATGCACTTAGCTTCTAGGGTTTGGTGCATAAACGTTTTGTCTGTTACATCGTTCTAATAAATGTCAGCTTTATAGATATAAAATGGCCCTCTGCATTCTGATGAGGGCTTTTGACCTCTCCTATTCATCTTTTTCTAACTTGAGATGTCTCTTCTCCTTCATCTGTGGTTGGTTTTGAGTCATAACTATTTCCTTGGAAAGGAATATCTTGACTGGGGGTAGGATAGTTAGGTTGCTGTCTTTCTCTCTTAGATGTGACTCCACCATGTTTTAGCTGTCAGTGTTGCTAGGGAGAAGTTGTAGGCCATTCTGATGAGTTTTTCACTGTGTGTGCATACATGTTGGGGGTAGTAGGGGCAGTCTGGTGGATAAGAGAACAATATCAACCAGGTCTGTCACGATACACATTTCCAGAAGACATCAGCTATGACAACTTTGATCATAAGAATCACAGATAACTACAGGTCAGATTCTTTCCAGAATCTGCCACTCTCTTGTCTCCACCACAGGCCATCCTAAGCTTAGTCTTCAGGTACTTGCCCAGCCCATTGGGAAAAATACTTTTGCCAGTTTTCCCCAGCTGGTCTTCCAGGGAGCTGAAGGCCTTATCTGAACCCCATTTCCCTTAGGCCTCAGGAGGTGCAGAGACAGAGCTGAGCATGGAGTTGCCTTCTGGTAGCCCTGTCCCCAGAATACTCTTCATCCCTCTCCTAGTAGAGTGCTTTGTTCCCTTTTGGATTTTGAGACAGGGCCTCACTCTGTCATCTAGGCTGGAGTGCAGTGACATGATCATGGTTCACTGCAGTCTCAACCTCCTAAACTCAGGTGATCCTTCCACTTTAACCTCCCGAGGAGCAAGGGCCACAGGCAGTTGCCACCACATCTGGCTAATTTTTAAATTTTCTGTAGAGACAGAGTCTCACTATGTTGCCTAGGCTGGTCTTGAATTCCCAGGTTCTAGGGTCCTCTGGCCTCGACCTCCTAAAGGACCAGGATTGTAGGTGTGAGCCACCACACCAGGCCTTGGTAGAGTTCTTTAACAAGGTTTGCTTATGATCTTTCCTCTAGAGATATGAGCTTTTCAGACTGAGAGATCTCTTGGAGACAACAAAGCTATTGTACAGTAACTGTAGCATCATTTTAAACAGTTTAGATGCTAAATTATTTCTTCCTAAAATAATCAGAGCTGAATGTGTGGAAATCAGTGTTTTCTTTATTTTTTATTTTTGGGTTGAAGTCTCTCTGTTGCCCAGGCTGGAGTGCAGTGGCACACTCACAGCCACACTGGCATCAACCTGCTGGGCTCTGGTGATCCTTCCACCTCAACCTTCCAAGTAGCCAGACCTGCAGGTGTGTGCTACCATGTCCGGCTAATTTTTTTATTTTTATTGTAGAGAAGAAGTCTCGCCAAGTTGTCTGGGCTAGTCTCGAACCTGTGGGCTCAGGCAATCCACTCACCTTGGCCTCCCAAAGTGCTGGGATTACAGGCTGAGCTATCGAGCCTGGCCAGTGTTTTCTGTTAATAAGAAAAAGGAGAATGCAGCCGGGTTCGGTGGCTCAGCCTGTAATCCCGCACCTTTCGGAGGCTGAGGTGAGTGGATTGCCTGAGCTCACGGGTTCAAGACCCGCCTGGGCGGCGAGACCTCATCTCTACAATAAATCAAAAAAATCAGCC
>NW_007214816.1:447293-450189 GCF_000164805.1 Carlito syrichta
GGCCACTGCACTCCAGTCTGGGCGACAGAGTGAGACTCCAACTCAGAAAAAAAAAAGGAGAATGCTAAAAATTTGAAATTTGTCTAGGAAATCTACAAGCCAGCTTGTTTTTGAGAAGGAAAAGATGATACTCCACAGTGCATGGTGCAACAGCCAGGGTACTTATGACTTCCCCGGAGACAGTATTCCACAGGAGACCATCTGAGTGGAAAGCAGAGCCATGAAGTAAATTTTGTCTCGTTATTTCTGTATGCTTCAGAAGGCCTATGCTCACTGAGGAGAAAGAAAAGAATATTTCTATAAACCTGTGATAGAAAAGTGAGAGGATTACCTGAGGCCAGGAGTTCAAGATCAGTCTGGGCAACGTAGCGATACCTCCTCTCTACAAAAAAAAAAAAAAAAAAAATCAAAAAATTAGCCAGACATGGTGGCATGTGCTTGTAGTCCTAGCTACTCATGCCACTGCAGTCCAGCAAGCAAAGAGTGAGACCCGGACTTTAAAAAAAAAAAAAAAGGCCACCAGAAACATTCTGAAAAACAAAATTTTTTTTTTGAGTTGGAGTCTCACTCTGTCACCCAGGCTGGAGTGCAGTGGCATGCTCACGGGCCACCCCTGGGCCAACCTGCTGGCCTCCGGCGATCCTTCTGCCTCAGCCTTCCAAGTAACCAGAACTACAGGCACACGCTACCACGCCTGGCTAATTTTTTGATTTATTGTAGAGATGAGGGCTCACCAAATTTCCCAGGCTGATCTGGAACTCGTGGACTCAGTCAATCCTCTCACCTTGGCCTTCCAAAGTGCTGGGATTTCAGGCTTGAGCGACTGCACTCGGCCACATTCTAAAATTTTAATTCTAATATTTTACTGATGAGGAGGAGGAACCAGGAAGCCTGCGAGGTTTGATAAAGCATCAACAATATGGAGCGACCATACAAGCCTTTAATAAAGCTTGTTTTAAAAAAAAGGTGGAAGTGAGGTTCAGAGAGAAAAAAGCAATGGGTCTAGTTGGGTCAGAATGAAGCATACTTACATTTTTTTAATGATAGTAAAATGTACGTAACAAAATGTGGCATTTTAAGGGGCATCACTTGCACTCCCTATGTGGTACGACGTCACTGCAGTCTATTTCCAAAATCCTTTCACTCCTCCCAACAGAAACTCTGTACCCCTTAAGCCCAAACTCTTGGTTCCTTAATTCCCCTGGTAACCTCTATTCCACATTTTTTGGGTCTTTACGAATTTGTCTATAGAATGAAGTATTTTTGTGGACTGAGCAGCAGTAAAATCAAGTCAGAGCCTGGGTGAAAAGACCACCTCTTAACTGATTCAGGACTGAAGTCTGTAGTGAAGCCACACAAGGTCTCACAGTAAGAAATACAACAGACCAGAGATTGCTTCCGGAAGCTTCCTCTAGCAGGGGTTTGTGGGATCGATCAGGGTCTGGAGACCAGCTGAGCAGCTGCTAGGAAAGCCCAGGCTGGGTGTAAAAAGCACCAGAGCCGCTACTGGGATGGAAAAAAAGACTTAGGAGAAGTTTTAGGGTCTATACAGCTGGAGGCCACCACATGACCTGGCAGAATTACTTTGGAGTAAAGAGGGGAAGGATGGCAGATGTTTTGAGCCCGGGTAAGTTGTTGGGTGGTTAATTGTTAAACTACACATTTTAAATTAGACTTCCATTAAAACTTATAAAAACAATCATTTAAGTTAACAAAGAGCTCCCCAAAAGGGTCAGAATTGAGTGTGCTGTTCTTGTAGGAAAAAATCCGCATCAAACAGCAAAAGAATTCGGTCTTCTCTTAGATGTCAAGGCTCGTGTGATGTGGCATGGCATTTCACAGGAAGTGAAGGAGACAAGAAATACCGGGATTATCAGCCAGTCTAGCATGATCGAAGGCCAGGAATTCAGGGGAGGGGAGTGAACTGATTCTAGATGGAAGCTCGCTATTCCAGGAAAAGTATATTGTGGTTAATGTCTGCTAATAGGAGGTGTGATATCGTGGCTAGAAGCATGGAGTCTGGAATCCAAACTTTTTGAGTTCAAATCCTACTCTGTCATGTTCTAGCTGTGTGACCTTGGCTGAGTTGCTTAACTTCTCTGAGCCTCTGTAGTATGGCATACTATATATAGTACCTATCTCATAGAGTTGTTGATGAGTGACAATATGCATAGAATGCTTAAATAAGTACCTGGCACATAGTAAATGCTAGACAAGATTTTGGTACCATTATTATTATTATTATTATTAGTCTAGTTCAAATTATAGAGCCAACCAGGCACAGTTGCTCATGCCTGTAATCCAGCACTTTGGGAAGCCAAGGCAGGAGGTTTGCTTGAGCCCTGGAGTTTGAGACCAGTCTGGGCAACATAGCAAGACCTCATCTCTACAAAAATAATTTTTAAAAAGCCAGATGTGGTGGTGCGTGCCTGTAGTCCCACCTACATGAGAGGCTGAAGTGGGAAGATCACCTAAGCCTAGAAGGTCAAGGCTGCAGTAGTCGTGATCTTGTCACTGCACTCCAGCCTGGGCAACAGAGTAAAACTCCAACACAAAAATAAAATAAATAAAATACAAAGCAAACTTTTTCAAAAGTTTCCCTTTAAGTTGTAACAATTTTGTTTACCAAGGATCAGAAATAAAGAAATCACAAAGTATTAGGTACAGCCACGGTTCAAATGCCTGTTTTCTGTGGCCTGAGTTAATCAAGAACACCGGCCTTTCAGGCCCATGCTAATTATTCACCTGTTTGTTAAACATCATTTTTATAAAGTATCTCATTGGTATCATCCTAACTCACTTTTGAAAATTATAGCTGGGCGCCTGTAGTTCCAGCTACTTGGAAGGCTGAGGCGGAAGGATCGCCAGAGCCCAGCAGGTCGAGGCTGGGGTGGCA
>NW_007214816.1:450209-529456 GCF_000164805.1 Carlito syrichta
CCACTGCACTCCGGTCTGGGCGACAGAGTGAGACTGCAATTCAAAAAAAAAAAAAAAAAATGAAAAAGAAAATTCGTTGACTTGGGCTGGAGCCTGTAATCCCAGCATTTGGGGAGGCAGAGGCGAGAGGATCCTTTGAGGCCTGGCGTTGGAGACCAGTCTGGGCGTCATAATAGTAAGGCCTCTGTCTCCACAAGAGCCCAGGAGGTCGAGGCTGCCGTGAGCTATTACTGCACCACTGCACTCCAGCCTGAGTGACAGGGCAACACCATGTCTCTAAAAAATAAATCATTGACTCGGCATTTTCCTAACTGACATTTTAGATTTGTGTGTCTCCATGGCCCGGGTCTGCGTCCTCCATTTTTTCGCCCACGACATGCAATGCTGAGTTGGACATATGTTCGGGGTTAAATAAATCTATGGCCGATTCAGTGAGGGAGATAACGATCTGTGTGTGTTTCGGGGCGATCACCAACGTCAGGGTCTACGATTAGGAATACGAATCTTTAGGGACCTTTAGCTTCGTTTGTACCGCAAATCAGGGCGGGGTTTCCAAGGAGGCACTCGGCTTTTGCACGAGTGTTCTTCCCCCTGTGATTTTTCTCTTGTGAGGTCTAGCAAGCTCCACCACCCAGCTCCACCGTGCTTAACATCCAGTGCCTCCGCCGCGCGCACCTGCCCCTTTGCGGGGGCTGCGCGTCGCCGCGCCCACCAGCCCCGAATTCCTGGTCGCCCTCCGCCCGGCTTTGCGAGACTCGGCGGGCACTGCTGCCCTCTGCCGGTCACAGCATGATACTGCACCTGTCCCCTTCTGGGCACGCAGAAATCTCAGCGGGAGGCGCTCCCGGACCACAGGTGGATTACAAACCTCTGTGACCCTACACCCTCGTTGTTGCCCACCCACCGGCCGCCTGTGCTCCCTGCAAAAAATACATTCAAAATAAATACAGTTCCAAGAGTAATAGGAAGTCCAGCCTGGTTCTGATGTGCCCCATGATTTGATTGCCGCCTCCGCTTTGCTGAACCTATGGGCCGTAGAGACCGTGTTGTGTCCGGGATAGTTTCAACTTTATCTTAGGAGGAAATTGCAATTCCTGTGCTGTGTATTCTATCCAACGGGTGGCAGCATGCTACAACAGTGCTCTGTGGCTATGTCCTCTTAGACTCGTTTAGTTACACAACTGAGGCTCACGCTTCCTTTTTTTCTTTCGGCATTCTGTATCCTAGTGGGGTCTTTTGTTTGTTTTTGTTTATATCTTTTATAGTGCCTCCTTAGTCCTCTTTATCAATTTTATGGCTAAACGATAGCCCTTGATTTCTGGAAATCATTCCCTATCAGTTCATCCCAGTGGCTCAAGCCTGTAATCGGAAGCCGAGGGGACAGGATTGCCTGAGCCTATAGGTTCGAGACCAGCCTGGGCAACATGGTGAGCCCTCGTCTCTATAATAAAATCAAAAAATTGGCGGGGCTTGGTAGCGTGCATCTGTAGTTCCAGCTACTCGGAAGGCTGAGGCAGAAGTCTCTGCGAGCTCAGCAGGTTGATGCTGGGGTGGCCGTGAGTGTGCCACTGCACTCTAGCCTGGGTGAAGGAGTGAGACTCCAACTCAAAAAAAAAAAAAAAAAGACTTAATTCTTTCCTTTAAAGCTGCGTAATACTCTATTGTGTGTTACGTACCATAGTTTAGTCAACCTTTTTTCTATATTTGGGCATTTGTTTCCAATATTTTATAATTCCAAAGAATGCTGCAATAGCCAAATAACCCTGTATGTGTGTATTTTTATGTTTTTGGAGGCATGTCTGTCTTCAGGGTGACTTCCCAGAAGTGGAGTTGTTAGGTCCAAGGGCAAATGCATGGGTAGTTTTCTTACTTTTTTTTCCTTTTAAGTTGGAGTCTCACTCTGTCACCCAGGCTAGAGTGTAGTAGCACGCTCACTGCCACCCTAGCGTCAACCTGCTGGGCTCCGGAGAGCCTTCTGCCTCAGCCTTCCAAGTAGCCGGAACACTGATCTCCAACCCACGGGCTCAGTCAATTCACTCGCCTCAGCATCCCAAAGTGCTGGGATTAACAGGCTGAGCCACTGAACCTGGCTGTTTTCTAAAACTGTAAATAGTTCTTTCTGAGAGCAGAGACTCATTCTGTAAGTGACTAGCATTTATGGTGAGGATAATAAAAAAGCAATAAAAAAATATTGGAATATTAACCATGTGGTCATGTGTCATAAGCACTCAAGAAAATAGGGTGGTTGGCCAGGGCAGCAGGTGTGATCTAGAATGACTGGGCAGGACAGAAACAGGAGTGCAAACTGGGCTCACAGAGATGGTTTTACTGCTGGGCTTGGACCCAGGGCCCTTCACCACCGGGCTGATGACTCCTCACCCATGAGCTGACATTTTCTGTGCCTTCTCCCACTTCTGTCTGCTTCCCTCCGATCCCACCTGGCTCCTTTACTCTGGAGGATACGGCTCCACTTCCCCGGCCACATCCTGCCTGTGGTTTCAGCCTGCTGGCCACTTTGCCTTATTCTGGCTGCTCTCCCCACACCGCCACCCCTCTAGTTCACGACCCCAGAGTGTCTACACGGTCCAGGACTAGTCCATGATTCGCACCATTTTTTCATCCAAATTCTGACAAGTCAAAGTCTGAGGGCCCTATTATCTTCTTCCCTATGGGACAGAACTTCTCCTGCCAGGGCCCCTCGTAGGCCTCAGGTCGATACTCACTTGCTGTTCAAACCACTTCCGTTATCCTTCTCAATGGCCACACAGGCTCAGTTGCAAAGTTCCTGGTGTTCCCCCTCATGTTCTCAGGATTGGTATCCTTAGGCCCTTGTAGATGATTGTGTCCTTATTTTTTATACCAAGAAGGGGAAAGCAAGCTATAAAATCTCTTCCTCTCCACTTATTTTGTATATGAAGGCAGGTAATTGTTAATGGAATTTTAAAAATTGTCACTAAGTAATGTCCTTTAAAGATGACCCGAGTCCGGACATTGGTTCATGCCTGTGAGCACTGTTCAGGAGGCCGAGGCAGAAGGATCACTTGAGGCCAGGAGTTCGATACCAGATTGAGAAACATAGCGAGATCCTGTCTCTACAAAAAATAAGAGAGTTAGCTGGGCATGGTGGTACACATGTCTGTAGTCTCAGCTACTCTGGACCCTGAGGCAGGAAGACCTCTTGAGCCCAGGAGTTCGAGGCTGCAGTCAGCTATTATTGCACCACTGCACTCTAGCCTGGGTCACAGAGTAAAGACCCCATCTCTAGCAAAACAAAAACAAAAACCAAAAATGACCCTAACCTGAGCCCATCATGCTTATCTTACCCCAAATGTCACCTCATCAAAAAGCCTTTCCTTGCCATCTGTATCCTGTTAGTGTGTTCATGTCTTCATCAATCTTGCCACTAGCTGAATAATCAATTAAGTGATGTCCTGGCTGCCTTTTACCACCCTTTCTCCTCCAAATTGTAAGCTCTGTGGATTCCACGCCCATGGACTCTGTCCTGCACCCCCAGCCTGAGATTGGTGCTTGGCACAGAGCAGGAACTCTGTGCTAACAGTGGGATTACCGGCAACATGTCATCCTGGGGTACACATTTGACTGTCCCTTCCATGTGCAGGGAGCTTCTCATTATGGAAAATATTGATATTGTTTACATCCATTACCCCGAGCTCGATAACTTGCTCTGGGGGCAACAGCATCTCCTCAGCACTCTCATCCTCCAAAAGGTATCATTTACCGAGGAAGAAATGAACATTCTATGTTCACTGATCATTATGCCACCATAATGCTGAAATTCTGTGCGCGCCAAGCAGATGCTGGATGTGAGAACTCATCTTATGTGGTGTCCGTCAATAACTGCCTCGCAGGACAGATGCTGTAAAGAGCAGGAGTGATTCTGTCCACACAAGCCCACCTTGGGTAGATGTGGGGATCTGTCATCAGGGCCGTGCACATCTAGCCTTTGGAATCCAACTAAAAAGCTAAAAGTGCACATAATTAAAAGTGGGCACCACTACAGCCAAGCAGAGAAAGTTAGTTACCCACTCAGAGAGGCATTTTAAAGACAGTAGGCATGGTCTTACACAGTCCCCAGCCTGTGGGGCCAGCACGGGAACTGATGGTATTTGACTCAGAAGACAGGAATCGGTGCCCTAAATCAGAGCATCCTTCTCAGAGCCACATCTTGTCACATAAAGGGAAAGGACAAAGGCTGAAAAGGAGGGCCCTGTTTGGCAGGGTCTCTAAATAAAACCAGGTTCTAATAGAAAAGGGCTTATAACACTGATACTAAATGAAGGACATGTGATTTTAAAATAAACCCAAGAACCAGAGCAAATATAAAAAGAAATATGTGCACTTCGTTCACCATGGCCTGGTTCCGTTAAACACCTTAATTTCCACAGGGCAGCTTTCTACCAAGAAGATATGTACTTATTTTCTATCTGTGAGGCCACAAAAAGCCCAGACTGGAAGCTTCAAGAAGAGTCTTTGTAAAGCTGGTTAATCCAGTCAAATTGAGTTAATGGCTACAAAGGAATGGATGGGATGGGTGATTTACTGTTCAATAATGAGCTGTCGATATAGGGCAAGGAGCAGCTTTGATCCTCCAGGCAACCACATCACAGCAACAGTCCAGGTTCAATTGATCTCTCAGCAATTAACAGTAAAGGAAAGAAAAAGACAGATCTGACCGGAAATTGGTGTCTCCTGTGTCCAGTGGAGAGGCTGACAGAGGGTCTTTGTGTGTGGCCTTGGAAGCCAATTGTGCCTAGAATGGTGACACACCACAGAATCTCCAGTAATTTAGATCCTCTGACAATTGAGACTTTAATTTGATTATGAATTCATGCTGAGACAGGTTTGAAACCAGGATGTACAAGTCACATATCATTTAAACCTCAAGACCATTTATACAGGTTTTCACCTAAGCTTAAGAGTGAACTTTTGATCATATATCCAATTCTAGACATGAATCTAAAAATATTGATACATTGAACTATTTAAATATTGTAGCCTTTTATGTTTCAGAAAACCCCACCAAAAATAAGCAGGGGAAAGAATTGCAACACGTGACAAAGTTAGTGTCCTTAAAATAGGAAGCTTGCTTACTAATCAGTGAGGAAAGAGTTCACAGAGAATGGACAAAGTCAAATGGAAATTTCATAAAACAGAAAATAAAACCGTTCAATACAAATGTGAAAAAAATCAGCCTCACTTGCGGGAACAGAAATGCCAGCGAAAAGTAACAATGTTATTGTTAGCAAAACTTAAAATGGCTGATCAGAGCATATTGCGAGACAGCTCTAAGGAATTCAGGACATATGACCCCAAAATATGGCCTTTTGTCATTTGAGAAGTGTAGTATGAGCAAGAAGATCACTCTCACGTCTCCTTGCCGCCCCCCCCAGGTTAATCATAAAAGAATTATCTGTGTTCCTGTAAAGTAGGTCCTAAGACTCGTTCTAGAGATACCCTCCCTTTACTCAAAGGAGAGAAATGTCCTTATCTCTGAAGACACCGGGACTCAGAGAAGAAACTGAAAAGCAGGCCCCGCTAAGTCCCCCCATTTCTTGCCATTAGAGCACACCCCTGTGCCCAATCATACTCCTGCACAACTGTCCACTCTTCCTCCAAAAACAATTTAGCTTAAAAATACATGGGTTTGGTTGGGCTCAGTGGCTCTGCCTGTAATCCCAGCACTTTGGGAGGCCAAAGCGAGTGGATTGCCTTAGCCTGCGGGTTCGAGACCAGCCTGGGCAACTTGGCGAGACCTTGTCTCTACAATAAAATAAAAAATAGCCAGGCATGGTAGCGTGCACCTATAGTTCCAGCTACTGGGAAGGCTGAGGCGGAAGGATCGCCAGAGCCTAGCAAGTCAACACTGGGGTGGCCGTGAGTGTGCTATTGCACTCCAACCTGGGTGACAGAGTTAGACTCCAACTCTTAAAAAAATAAATACATGGGTTTACATCTGGGCACAGCAGCTCACCCCTATAATCCCAGCATTTAGGGAGGCTGAGGAGGGAGAATTGCTTGAGTTCAGGAGTTGGAGAACAGCCTGGGCAACACAATGAGACCTTGTGTCTACATAAAGTCAAAAAATTAGCTGGCAGTAGTCCCAGCTACTAGGGAGGCCAAGGCAGAAGGATCACCTGAGCCCAGGAAATGGAGGCTGTGGTGAGCTGTGATTATGCCACTGAATTCCAGCCTGGGTGACACAGACTGGGACTCCAACTCAAAACAATACAAAACAACAAACAAAACCCGCTGATTTCCCCATTTCTTTGGGTTTTCCTTGCCAAAGGCTTTTGGGTCATATAAAACATCTATTAAATAATTTGTGTGCTTTTCTCCTGTTAATCTGTCTTTTATTACAGGTGCCTCAGTCATGAACCTTGCAATGCACGAGGACAATATATCACTTCTCCCCCCCCACAGGCCTTCTGTTCAATATCAATGTAAATTGATATATCATTTGTGGAAAAATAATTAAAAGAATCCTTAGAGAATATATCAAAATGTAAAACATTCACACTCTCTTATTCAGCAATTGCACTGGGATTTAGATTGAGAAGTAATTACACACATGTGAAAATATATATACACATAGATCATGGACACTATTCACTGCTGTGTCCCTGGTGCCTAAAATAGTACCTGGTACTTTGTAGCCATGCGATCATGTTTGTTGAATGAATAAATGAAAGATGTTAGAAAGTTTTTCACCAAAAGTTTCACGGTGGTGGAGTGCTAGTAATTTTTTCTTTGCTCCTTATATTTTCTCTTCGCGTTGTCTTCAAAATGCTTTTTTGATTTTTACAAAAATAAATAACATACTTAAAATTTGTGGTCAGCACTGGGTGCGGTGGCTCACATCTATAATCCCAGCACTTTGGGAAGCAGAGGCAAGAGGATTGCCAGAACCCAGGGGTTCGAGACCAGCCTGGGCAGCTTAGCAAGATCTCATCTGTACAATAAATTTAAAAAATTAGACTGGCGTGGTGGTGTGCCCCTGTAGTTCCAGCCACTTGGAAGGCTGAGGCAAAAAGATCACCTTAGCCCAGCAGGTCAAAGCTGTGGTGGCCGTGAGCAGTGTGCCACTACGGCACTCCAGCCTGGGTGATGGAGTGAGATTCTGACTCAAAAAAAAAAAAAAATTGAGGTGGTCAGTGGGTAACATCTTGCAAAACTAGAGCCCACTATTATAAGTAGGATATTGGTATTGATGTAGTCAAGATAGAAAATATTTCTACCATCACAAGAAATCTTGATGTTGCCTTTTAATAGTTACACCTACTTTCCTGTCTTTCTGCCCCTCCTTAACCTCTGGCCACCACTGATTTATCTGTTTCAGTGGCTGTGTAAACAGGTTCACTCTTTGGGAAAACCACTTGACAATAAATATCCCCAAACCACAAAACCCTTCCCTCCTTTGTCTATCCATTCATTGGGAATTTATGCTAAGGGGGAAAATGCAAAATATGAAGTGACCTATGCAACAAAAGCATTCACCTCCATTTTTCTATTAGGAAGACAAAAACCCTGGCCAACCTAAAGACACCTCTAAAGAGAGGAAGAGTAAAAATAAATTACGGTAATTCCATTAGACGAAATTTTATGTAGCCATCACCAATTCTGAAGACTGCGTCAACATGAGCAAAAGAAGGCTGAGAATTCAAGCATGTCATGATTCCATGTATGTGTAAATGGCATGATGGTGCTGTTGTATCATGACGGTGGAATCCTGTGTACTGTTTTTTCTTCTTAAAATTGCAGAAAGATTGCCCTGCAACATAGCTGTTACATGAGCTTGGTTGATTATGTCCCCAAATCTCTGTGGGCGAATATGACTACCTCATAGCATTAAGATGATTCAAATGAGATGAGTAAAAGAGTAAGGACTCCTTGTGGTGACTGCTTCTATCGTTGCTATTATTATTCTTATAATGCTTTCAATTTTTTTTTTTTTTTTTTTTGAGTTGAAGTCTCACTCTGTCGTCCAGACTGGAGTGCCGTGGCCGCTCCCAGTCACGGCAGCCTCGACCTGCTGGGCTCCGGCGATCTTTCCGCCTCAGCCTTCCAAATAGCAGGAATTACAGGCATGCGCTACCACGCCCTCGATTTTTTTTTTTAATTGCAAGAGGCTGTCGATTGCAAACAGAATGAAAAGTAAAATATATAAAGGAAAGGAGAAAGATTCAAGAAATCTAGCTTTTGGAGTTGGGCCCCACCCACTCTGGGACTCAGCGGGGGCGTTCAGCAAGGAAAAGCCGCCGGTGACCACATGGGGGCGCAGGCGCTCAGCGGGGCGAGACGTTCCCGGCGAAGTCCAGCAGGGGACGCTGCCGGCGGCGGCGGCGGGAGCGAGACCGGAAGCCGGGCCGGAGGCGGACGGGCGCACTCGTTGACTCTTCCGCTTCCGCTGCTGCAGCGGGTCCGACCCGAGAGTCCTGGTCCGCTGAGCCGTCGCTTCACTGCTGTCTCGCCGCCGCAATGCCGCTGGAGAACCTGGAGGAGGAGGGTCTGCCCAAGAACCCAGACCTGCGCATCGCGCAGCTGCGCTTCCTGCTTAGCCTGCCGGAGCACCGCGGGGACGCGGCCGTGCGCGACGAGCTGATGGCGGCCGTCCGCGACAACAGTGAGGCCCGCGCGGGCGCCGAGTCAGCGGCCTAGGCCTAGGCTGGCTCCACGCTGAGGAGCCGGCGGGGATGATCCTTGGTGGAGCTCCAGGCGTCGGGCGTCCTTCTGACGGGGTCTCCGAGGCCAGACCTGGCTTCTCTGGCCCGTGGTGCCTTTTGTTGGGGATGTCCTAGGGAACCCTGTCTCACTTTAGAGGAATCTGCCTCTCTGTGGGCCTCCCCTTCTGAGGCCAGCTTGGGGGAGGCTCCCGAGGTGTTTATCCCGGTGCTGGACACAGAGCAAAGGCGCAATGACTTGCTGTCATTGTGGACTGTTCCTTTACAGGGGTCTTCCTGTAGGAGAGTTCCTGTTTTCTTTTGTCCTTCTTGGCAGCGAATGGCGCCTGGTAGTGTCTGTTTGAACATGTGTATTTGAGTATGTGGGAGTAAACAGGCTTAACTTTCCCCTTGTTAGAAGACTCTGGCAAGAGCAAGCCAGGTTTTATCTTGCCCTAGCCCTAGTAGAGGTTGACAGCGCTGGGATTGGCCCTCATGTAGACCTCCCACCAGCAAACGTTTACATTTTTCCAAGTTGAGCCCTATCCATTCTTTCCTGATGGTGGGGAAGAGCGTGGTGTGACTTCTCTCTCTCTCTCTCTCTCTCTCTCTCTGTGTGTATATGTGTGTGTTAGATTCAGGGGAGGTGGCCAGACACTTCAGGGCACAAGTAACTGCGCTTGTATGACCCTCCTTTTGCATTTCAGACATGGCTCCTTACTACGAAGGCCTGTGCAAATCCCTGGACTGGCAGATGGACATGGACCTTCTCAATAAAATGAAGAAGGCAAATGAAGAAGAGCTGAAACGTTTAGATGAGGAGCTGGAAGATGCCGAGAAAAATCTAGGAGAGAGTGAAATTCGTGATGCAATGATGGCAAAGGCCGAGTACCTCTGCCGGATAGGTGACAAGGTGAGTGAATGTGGTTGTCCCTTTCTGTAGTTAGTATAGGCTAAAACTGGGGACTGCTCCTGATGAATAATATCCCATTTAAAAAATTAACTTCCTCCTTTAAAAAGCACAAAGGGCAATCATGCTTACCTGGATCAGTGAATCAATGTAAAAATGAATAAAGAAAAAACTAATAGTGCTCTTGCAGTGCCCTATAACCTGTCCCCAAGCAACAGGTAGGTGTGTATTCTTCCCCATTTCTCTCCATGCCAATAAAAACATAAGCACACAAAGATGTCTGCTTATTGTTCTTACAAAATTGGGATCTTTTTCAGTAGTTTTCTCACTTGGTTGGGAAGCATTGGTTCTGATGCCTTTCCCAAATTGTTAGTAATATTTTCCTTGTAAGAGATTAAAACATTACAGTAATTGCTAAAGTTTCATTTCTTCTTCCTTTCTGCATACATACCCAGAGAAAACCTTCATAGTTTTTTTATTGTGCATTTATATGCATATATGTATACCTGTAGAAAATCGGTCATATTTTTAAAAAATGTTTTATGTACATGGGATCATATTGTATTCATGTGGTCACATTTGTCCTTTTCATTCATTACATTTGCGATCTCTTTCCATGTTAATATACGTAAATTTTCTCATTCTGGTTAACTGCTTCCTACTATTCCACTATAGAACTGTACCATAGTTTATTTGCCTGTGCAGCTATAAATGGACATGTTTTGTGTTCAGCTGTTTTTGCTTTCACAAACTGCTGTTGTAAAAACATGCTTGTGTATTTCTCCTTGAGCCTGTATACTAGTGTTTCTCTACAGTCTGTGAGATAAAATTGCTAGGACAATGGACAGATATCTTTTTCATATTTCAATAGCTTTAGGAGGTACATATGGTTTTTGGTTACATGGATGCATTGTATAGTGGTGAAGAAATCTTGGCTTTAAGTGTACCTACCACCCCATCTGAGCACACTGTACCTGATAGGTGATTTTTCATCCCTCCACAACTTCCTACACTCCTCCTTCTGAGTCTCCATTGTCTATTATGCCATTCTGTATATCTTAGCAGATACTTAATTTAGCTTCCACTCATAAGTGAGAATATGTGGTGTTTGGTTTTTCATTCAAGTGTTACATCACATAGGATGATGTTCTCCAGTTCCATTCAAGTTGCTGCAAAAAACATTTCATTCTTTTTTATGGCTGAATAGTATGCCATGGTGTGAGTGTGTGTGTGTGTGTACACATACACACATTTTCGTTACCCACTGATCAGCTGATGGGCATTTAGGTTAATTCTATATCTTTGCACTTGTGAATTGTGCTGTGATAAACACTCCGAGTGCAGGTGTCTTTTTAATAAAATGACCTCTGTTTCTTTCAGTAGATACCAAGTAGAGATTGTTGGATTGAATAGTAGATCTACTTTTAGATCTTTGAGAAATCTCCATACCGATATCCATAGAGGTTTTACTAATTTACACGTCCACCAACAGTGTATAAACGTGATGAGCAGTTTTTATTTTAACATGTGTGGCCAGCTGTTCTGCATAACAGTTTAGTTATACTTCACTCTCAGGACACCAGAGGGATACCCACCAGTACTAGATCTTTAAAGTTTGAGTAATTGTGTACTAGTGGTTGAAAGGATGGGCTTTGAATGTTCTTTCTTTTAAGTCATGCACCTGAAAATATTTATAGATAGAATGACATGGTGTCAGTGTGAAAAAAAACTGTGAGCTCTTGGATCAGATTACTTGGGTTCTGTTTCAAACTTCAGTAATTATGAAACCCTTAACTTCCTCGTCTGTAAAATAGAGATGCTGACAGTTTCTACTTAATCGCACATTAAAGATAGAGACAAAGAGATTAGACTGATACCTGTCACAAAGTAAGTGCCTAAATGTTATCATGTAATTTAAAGCAAGTCATCATCGTCTTCATGTCCATTCCCCCCACCCTCACCCCAGTTACAAATTTAAGACTTTGTCATTGTAAAAATGTGGAAAATACAGAAAAGTTCAAAATAAGTTTGTGTTTACTTCTGGGTTGTGTATATATTTGTGGTTTGGTTTGAAAGATTAATGAATTACATGTGAATGAGAAACTTCAAGTTTTTGACTCAGGGTGTGAAGAATTTCAACAAGGACATGCTTGAATTAACATTGGGGGTTATTAAATAGTGATGTTCTAATGTCCCCTCTGTGTTTTTAAAGTAGCATTCTTCCAAAAAGAACAACTATTTTTTTCTACTTTCTTCCGTTTTTATATTTTATATAATATTGGAGGCTCCTTCAAGACAGTTTTTTTTTCTTCTGATATATCTCATTGGTCTTTCTTATTTTCTGATATAAAAGATGTCACAGGCTCACCTGTTGTCTTCACTCTCCAAACCTGGGATTATCCATTTCTCCTAGAATCTCTGGTTCCTTTTAGTGGGGGACAGTATTTACCAAGATCTGAGTACTAGGTGCATCCATTGCTGTCCTGCCAGTCCCCTCTATAAATTTATGAAGCATAATTAATAATTACATAAGACAAACCAGGCAGACACATACTGAAAAGTATCATGTATAAACAAATGATTTTATTTATGTTTTTTAAAGCAGTGGAAACATTTTATTCCACAATGCTTTGGGGTAAAACTAAATATTTACAAATTCAGTTTTATTCTAATAGTGACTAAGATAAGATTTCCAAAACCCTTTAAATGGTATGATTGATAACTGCAAATAAAGTTATTGTGAAGTAGTGTATTGTAATTATTATAAACAAAATACATTGAATATATGGAACAGAGAATACTTAACAAATGTGAATAAATTATGAATGTTTCTCTTACATTGTTTTCTAGAATGCAAGTATATGCTTGAGCATTTCTTAGGTAGTTTGATAACTTATACAAGTGAAGTGAATAGTTACAATAGCCCCCTGTGTACTTATCACCCAGATTTAACAATGATCAATTCATGGTCACTTTGTTTTATCTCTTCTCCTACCTAGACAGCTGATAGCTGAAACTTTGTAACCTTTTCTCACCTATTGCTTTGGCTTTCTTGACAGGAAGGAGCTCTGACAGCTTTTCGCAAGACATATGACAAAACTGTGGCCCTGGGTCACAGGTTGGATATTGTATTTTATCTCCTTAGGATTGGCTTATTTTATATGGATAATGATCTTATCACACGAAACA
Source organism: Carlito syrichta (assembly GCF_000164805.1). Classification (NCBI taxonomy): domain Eukaryota; kingdom Metazoa; phylum Chordata; class Mammalia; order Primates; family Tarsiidae; genus Carlito; species Carlito syrichta. The sequence continues at coordinate 462,987 of NW_007214816.1, forward strand.
CAGAAAAAGCCAAAAGGTACTTTTTAGCAATGGGTATATATTCCTTCTAAATTATGCTATAAATGAGAAATTGATATAAGAAATTTGCCTATTTTGTTTACAGGTAGTAAATTTCGTCAAATAATTTATGTACTTATTTAGTAAAATATCTTCTTTGAATAACTTCTTTTGGTTCAACTTGTTAAAAGTTGTTTTCTCTTTGAAAATAACAAAATGTTTAAAAAAGTGGTATTGTCTGCTTGCACTTTGTGATCTTGCTGTTTTTATTTAATAGCCTAATAGAAGAAGGAGGAGACTGGGACAGGAGAAACCGCCTAAAAGTGTATCAGGGTCTTTACTGTGTGGCTATTCGTGATTTCAAACAGGCAGCTGAACTCTTTCTTGACACTGTTTCAACATTTACTTCCTATGAACTCATGGATTATAAAACATTTGTAACTTATACTGTCTATGTCAGCATGATTGCCTTAGAAAGACCAGATCTCAGGGAAAAGGTAATGACTAAACTTTTAATATTCATATTTAAAGACTGGTGCATGCTTTTTAAATTTAAATATGCAAAAATCATTAAAGAATCATTTAAAAAGTTTTTTTAATACGCAGGTCATTAAAGGAGCAGAGATTCTTGAAGTGTTGCACAGTCTTCCAGCAGTTCGGCAGTATCTATTTTCCCTCTATGAATGCCGATACTCAGTTTTCTTTCAGTCATTAGGTAAGGATAGAGTTGCTCATTTTGATTATCTGTCTTCATCTTAACTCCTGATCCTGTGCAAAAATAACCTAAGATAATTTTTCACATATCTGAAAAATGTAGTGTGTAGATAGCTGCGGGTCTTTGATCTGCACAGCTAATCTACAGTTTTGTGGTCAGCAAACTGTGTTCTGTTTTTTGTATGGTTCAGGTTGTGAGAATTATGTTTACATTTGTAAAGTGCTGTTTGAAGAAAGGAGAATATGAGACAGGTATGTTGCTTGCAAAGTCTAAAAATATTTACTGTCTGGCTCTTTGCTGAGGATATTTGCCAGACTCCTGGTCTAGCAGTATTAAAGGTGTGTAAGGCAGTAGTGAGCAAATGGTTCTAAGTGTTGAGTTTCATGGAAATTGGGAATTATGAGGGAATTCTGAAGCTGATTTTCGGTTGAGATTAAATGAGCCTTGAATCAGTGATGGGTTATTTTTTATGTAATAGATAAATCTTTGTGCTAATTTGCAAATCATTTTCAAGGGCTATGAATTGAGGAAATAATGTGGTGGAATACTTGACATTCCTCTAAAGCTAGTTTATAATGACCAAATCTACACAAATGTGCTTGTTTATCCTTCTTGTCCCCTTCTTTCCTGGCCATTTGGTTTCCTTCTAATGGCCACAAATTATTAAGATGATAGAGGAATTAGTTTGCATCAGGTTGGCCCAGTTGTCTTTCTCAAAACTTAAAGAATTTGGCATTGATATAGTCTCATTTATACTGCAAATTTCAGGAAGTATTTGGCTAAATAGATAGCATTCATGAACAGTGGAAGTGGAGGGCTCCCATTGATTATTGTTACATTTTTGCAGTGGGTTTTGGCCCAGTGTTTACTGAACACTTTCTCCATGTATACAGTTAGGCTGCTTTATGAGAATTCATATTACCTCATATGATAGAAACAGGTCTCTCCAGCATGGTGAGTTACTTGCTTGGCCTTATGCTCTCATACACACATGGCTGATTTTGTACACAAGTTTATATTGCAGAATTGCTTTTCTCCACTTCTTATGCTTGGGGTTTCCAGTGGTCATCACTCAACTCAAATATGGAACTCTTCCCTGCTTCTTTCAGTCAGAATGTCTTCTCTGCATTCTTGGGGCTCTTACTTTATGCCCCCTCTTTAAAAATTGAGTTATAAATTACATACCATATAACTAACCATTTAGCTATTTTATTAAAGCATAAGATTGAGTGATTTTTAGTATATTGACAAGGTAGTACAACCATCACTAATTCCAGATCACTTTCATCACCCCAAAAGGAAACCTTTACCCATTAGCAGTCACTCCCTATTCTTCATCAGAAATTAAAAATAGAGCTAGGCTTGGTGGCTCAGCCTGTAATCCCCGCGCCTTTGGGAGGCTGAGGTGAGTGGATTGCCTGAGCCCACAGGTTCGAGACCTGCCTGGGCAACTTGGCGAAACCTCATCTCTACAATAAATAAAAAATGAGCTGGGCGTGGTAGCGCGTGCCTGTGGTTCCAGCTACTTGGAAGGCTGAGGCTGAAGGATCGCGGGAGCCCAGCGGGTCGAGGCTACGGTGGCCGGGAGCAGCCACTGCACTCCAGTCTGGGTGACAGAGTGAGACTCCAACTCAAAAAAAAAGAAATTAAAAATAGAGAAAACATAAGGTATTGCTCCAGACCCTGGCAATCTCTAATCTACTTTCTGTATATTGAATTTGCCTATTATAGACTTTTCATATGAGTGGAATCAAAATATATGGCCTTTTGTGCCTGTCTGCTTTTACTTTGTAAGGTTTTCATAGTTAGGTCATGTTGTAGTGTTTATCAGTACTTAATTTTGTTTTATGGCCAAATAATAGTCTGTTTTATGGTTATACCGCGTTTTATGTATCCATTCATTAGTTGATAGATTGGGGGTTGACTATACTTGTAGCTAATATAAATAATACTGTAATGAAGATTTGTGTACAAGTTTCATGTGGACATGTTTTCATTTCTCTTGGGTCCATACACCTAGGAGAATTGTAGGATTATATGGTAGCTCTTTAACTTTCTAAGGAATTGCCAAACTTTTCCAAGGTACCATTTGATATTCCCATCAGCAGTATATGAGGGTTCCAGTTTCTCCACATCCACTACTTGGTATTGTGTGTCTTTCTAAATATAGGCATCCTAGTGAGTGTCAAGTGGTATCTCATTGTGGTTTTGATTTGCATTTCTCTAATGAGTAGTTTATGTTGAGTATCTCTGCATGTACTTACCAGCCATGTGCCCTCTTTACTAAAACTTGGCACACTGTTTTGTGATAATTTTGTCTCTTCTGCTAACTAGGATTGTATGAAGCAGATCTTGCTTTTTTTTTTTTTTAATTTTCATAATGACCTGACACCAGCACAGTGCTTGGTATATTGATCTTTCTGTGTAAATGCTGCATTAATTAAATAAATAATTTAAGGGGAAAATGCCATCCTATTTTAGTGAAATTGATAGCTTTGGAAATCTTTGGTTAAGGTATTAACCTCCTCCCACCCTCTTGATCCCTGTTAGCATCATTTTATTTTAACACTTTTGGGTGAAACTTTTACTAAGTTTATATTTCCCAGACAATTTAAATGCAGAAGACAGAATTATTGGCTCTTTTAATGACAAGGGTCATCACTGTTCATATTATTTATTTGTGTTCATATAGTGAGACATATAGGGCTTATTGAGTTTTGTAAGACTGCTTCTCCAAATATTTGTAGACTAATGTGCTTTACAGTGCTTCAGTTGAAAAGAGAAGTAGCATCCTTTTCTAGGTAATATCTGATTAATTTTAGAAATCAAAAATAAACTGATAAAACAAAAAATATATCCCATCTCAAATCCATATACACATTCACTCACATAAAATCTTTCAGAGATAATCATTTAAATTTTTTATTGTTATATATTCTTCTAGACCTTTTATTCATTTATATGCACTTATAAAAACCATGGTCATATGTACACATGGAACATTTCCAAACAATATCATATAATGAAGAAAAAAGCTTTCTCTAACCTATGATCACCAGTGTCCTTTATTTAGAGGTAACTGCTGTTAGCAGGTTTCAAGTGTGTCCTTCAAGGGCACTGTGGATGTAGTTTACATGCTGTGTTTTAAGTACCTTTTTTCTTTTCACAATGTAATGTGATTATCTCTTCATGTTACCATACAAATGGTTGGTCATTTAGTCAATGAGCATTAAGTGGCTGTCATGTGCCAACAGTGAGTTTATAGTGGTGATTGAACAAGTGGAGTCCCCTGGAGCTTCGGGTTATCCATTTTTAAGGATTTCCTAGTATTTCAATATATTAGATACACCATAATTTATCCTCTACTGATAGAAAATTAGCTTGTTGCCAGTTTTACCCTACTATAAGCAACGCTGTTTTGAATATTCTTTTTTTTTTTTTTGTGAGTTGGAGTCTCACTCTGTCGCCCAGACTAGAGTGCAGTGGCTGCTCCCGGCCACCACAGCCTCGACCTGCTGGGCTCCAGTAATCCTTCCGCCTCAGCTTTCCAAGTAGCTGGAACTACAGGCGTGCACTACCACGCCCAGCTAATTTTTTGATTTATTGTAGAGATGAGGTCTCGCCTGCCCAGGCGGATCTCGAACCCGCGGGCTCAGGCAGTCCACTCACCTCAGCCTCCCAAAGGTGCGGGATTACCTGCTGAGCCACCGAGCTCGGCTTGAATATTCTTATAATACATCTTTCCCACTTGTTATTTCCTTAGGAAAAAGGCCCCCAAGAAATTGAACTTTGCAAAGGGTAAATGCATTATATCTTGACTACTGTTGCCTTCTGGAAATACTGTTGCCAATTTACATTTATACCATTTATACTTCTCTCAATTTATAGCATTTGAGAGAGCTTGTTCTACCCTCTCCCATACTTTCAACTAGTCAGAACTAGTTTTACTGATGTTTAGTAGATCTCTTATTACTTGTGAGAATTAGCACCATTTCCAGTTTAGTGGCCATTGATCTCCGTGTTACTAAATCATTTGTTTCCTTATTCCTCCTTATCTGCTTTTGACGTTGACCATCCTTCACTGATCACCACAACTTTCTCTTGGTTCTACAGTAACACTCCTGTTTTCTCTAGACTTACTTCCTTGTCCTTTGTTAGACCTCTCAGTGACTGCCTTAGACTGGGTATTGCCCATGTCTCCATCTTCATTCTGTCATCAAATACATCTGGGTATATTTGCCTCCATTTCTAAAATTCAACTGAGCACTGATCCACCTAAATGCCTCCTTGATATCTTCATGTGGCTATCTAATGGGCAGATCCACTTAAACACTGATAAAAAGTATACTTGAATCCCACTCCCAAAACCCTTGGGCAAAAGCCAAAATTTCTGCTCCTTCTCCAGGGCTTTTGATCTTGCTCAAGCCACAAGCATAAGTATATTCTTGAGTCTTTTCTCTTGCTCATCTTCTATATCCCTATAGCTATCTCCTTGCTTGCATTCTAGTCTGTCTTTTCTATTCTTTGCTTAACCATATTTTTCCTGCCTTTGGACTTTGGCATCATTGGCAATGCTCAGTGCATACTGCTCTCTGCTTAGCCACCCTTTTCGGAGAGATCTTCCCTGTCCACCCCACCCCAATCAGTGGAGGACTTCCTGTTACTCTGTCATACTTGATTTTCTTCATAGTTGTCATTCTCTGAGATTTTGTTCGCCTGTCTCTCCCTTTGAACATTTAGTTTCTATGTTAGCAAAGATCTTGCCTTTTTGTTCACTGCCATATCCTCACTATCTAAAGCAGTGGTAAATAGTAGCTTTTCAGTATGATAATTTATATGTGTGTGTATTCCTTTTTAATATTCTATGTACTTTGTAGTGTTCAAATTTTTTCTTTTTAACTTATGAGTTATTTCTAGATCAAAGTTATTAACTCATTACAAATAAGCCTTCCAGTTTATCATTTGTATTCAGACTTGTTCAGTGTTTTGTTACATGCACTATATTTTTTTCCAGTAGGATTAATCATTCTTTCCCTTTATTCTAAATTTTTTTACCTTCGAAAATGTCTGGTGTATACCTTTTTCTGGTCTGTATAAGTCATTTGCCACTGTATATGCTGTTTCTCTGTTAGAATTGCTTGTTTAAAGCAATGTAAAATGAATTTTACTTAATTTTACTTGAGGCGTGAAGAGTTCTCTGTGATTAACATTAGTACATGAATTTTATCACCTGTGAAGAGTTCCTTTAGAATCTGGGCTCTTTCTTAGTGATGTCAAATAGCTGTGTGCTGCTGAAGTGTGATGTCCTCGTAGCTGGCCTTTCCTTTACAACTGCTGCTTCCATCACTGATGGGGCAATGTAGAGGGGCAGTGAGAAATTCTTCATTTGTTTGATCTATCAATTGAACTCAACTAGGGTTACTTATTTTTAATCTTCGTCTGACAGATTCTTATAATTTGTCATTCATTGCAGCGATTGTGGAACAGGAAATGAAAAAGGACTGGCTTTTTGCCCCTCATTATCGATACTATGTAAGAGAAATGAGAATTCATGCATACAGCCAGCTACTGGAATCGTATAGGTCATTAACCCTTGGCTATATGGCAGAAGCGTTTGGTGTTGGTGTGGAGTTCATCGATCAGTAAGTTAATACCTTGTTAATTTGTGTTTTAAAGTAGCCTTTTAGTGTGTGAACTTGTTCATTTTTTTACCTGTTTGCATTGCTTCCCTCAATTATGGAAAAAAACAGTATTGTTTTTCTTTTTTTTTGAGTTGGAGTCTCACTCTGTCGCCCAGACTGGAGTGCAGTGGCCGCTCCCGGCCACCTTCGGGATCCTTCTGGTGGGCTCCGGCGATCCTTCTGCCTCAGCCTTCCAAGTAGCTGGAATCACAGGCGTGCGCTACCACACCCGGCTAATTTTTTTGATTTATTGTAGAGATGAGGTCTCGCCAAGTTGCCTGGGCGGGTCTCGAACCTGCGGGCTCAGGCAATCCACTCACCTCAGCCTCCCAAAGGCGCGGGATTACAGGCTGAGCCACCGAGCCTGGCTGTTTTTCTTAATATAATTGAAATAGTCGTATCTGTCACCTCTGCCTTCCTTATTATCTTACCCTTCAATTAACAGATGGGAATGCTGAGTTGTAGTAAGGTTAAGTGATCTGTTAAAGTTCATTGGACCAGTTGTTATCAAAAGTAGTCTTCTATTTCCTGGTGGAACGCAGTACAGCTACAGTAACTTATACCTTCGATCTCTTTTATTCTACAACTAGTCATATTCCTTCTGATAATTCCAATTTTCAGGTTGCTGCTGCAATTGTGGTCAAATTGGTTGTTAAATGTGGGGCTTTTTAGCACTATTCTACAAATGCTTAATGAGTCATGACTGTATGTTTAGTATTGACTCCCTCTACACAGACTTTCATTGTAGTAGTAGAGGAGAGATGCCAAGTAAGCAAGAAATATAAGAGGTAACTTCAGATAGAAATGTGTCTGTGGAGATAAGAGATAAGAAAATGCTATAATGCTATGAGAAACTAACTTAGATATGGCATGTCTGAGATTTGAATTGAGGGGAGTCAGCCACATGGAGTTCTCTAGATGTAGAAAAGGGAATAAAAAAGCCCAAGGCTTTGAGCCAGAAACAAGCTTGGACTGCTATAGGAACAGAAAATGCAAGTGCAACATTAGCATAGTCAGGAAGGGGCAGGGAACAACAGCCAATTGTGAGTTGAGGTTGGAGAGTTAGGCAGGTGATAACTTGTATAGGGCCCTAGGTCATGGGATAGAGCCTGAGTTTTAATCTAGGTGCTATTAGAAACCATTGGAGGCTTCTGATGGATGACATGGCCTCATTGTGTTTTATTTATACAGAGCCAGGGGTCAGAAAGATCAGTGGTACTATTCATTAGGTCATGGAGGAGACATTATTGTGGCTTGGACTAGGGTAGTAGAAGTGAAAATGGGAAGAGACATTCACAATATATGATGTCCATGTGTTACATAGACGAGTGGTTCCCAAACTTTAAATCTTTTAAATGTTCATGATGTGGTTTTCATAGGTCCGTGATGAAAACAAGTGATGGCTATTCAGTAATTTTAAATGAGGTTACATTTCATTTACATAAGACCATTATTTTTTAAACTTTCCCCGTTTTATTGTGACAAATTTAAAACATACAACAAATTCTAAAGAATTATACAGTAAGTTTTAACATTTTGTTATATTTGCTTATCACATATTTATCCATCTTAGTTTTTTTAACCACCTCCAAGTAAATTTGAGGCACCAACACATTTTTAAATGATCCTAACCAAAACACAGGGCTGGTTGGTATTCTTAGGTTCTGTTTCATTTCTGAATTGAACTGGTTTGTGAAATCAAAGTCTGATAACCACTGCCAGAGAGGGTTGTTTATTAGGATGGGGGCTGGCTATTATGAATGTGTTTCTCATGAGTCAATGGAAGGAGTGGAGAGCAGTCCAAAAGAAACAGAGCTTGGCCTGGCTTCTTGTTCCAGCTCTGTGGCCTTGGTTAGGTTCTGTCCTTTCTTCAGTTAACTGTGATGTAGAGATGATAAAGCCTTCACTAGTGTTGAGTGCATTGCAAAGCTTAAATGAAATTGTGGGTAAGGAAAAGCACTGAAGCCAGAAAGTATCATTTAGATACCACATTATTCTTCAACTCACTTGATGACAAGTGAGTTCAAGGCAACTGGTACATTTCAGGTAGTATTTGACTGGGTTTTTTTCTTCATGTTCTAAGATCAGTTCTAGAGGCAAAGGTGGTGAGCTCTAGTTGTTACCTTAAAAGACCCGGATTCAAATTTCTGTGATACCTAAGAATTTCTTTTTGTTTTTTTTGAGTTGGAGTCTCACTGTCGCCCAGACTGGAGTGCAGTGGCTGCTCCTGGCCACCACAGCCTCGACCTACTGGGCTCCGGCGATCCTTCCGCCTCGGCCTTCCAAGTAGCAGGAACTACAGGCATGTGCTACCACACCCGGCTAATTTTTTGATTTATTGTAGAGATGAGGTCTCGCCAAGTTGCCCGGGCGGGTCTTGAACCCGCGGGCTCAGGCAATCCACTCACCTCAGCCTCCCAAAGTGCGGGATTACAGGCTGAGGCACCGAGCCCGGCTCTAAGAATTTCAAGTTTGAGTTTTCATAGATTCTTTTTCCCTCTTTTAAAAATGTACATTGTGGGTGAAATCTTTTTCTTAAAAAGGGCTAAGCAATAATTCTACATAATTTCTTCCCTCCCACTTCCTCAGACTCAGTATGCTATTGGAGAGGAACAGGGCCATAATTTCAGTAAATAGCACTACTGTTGACATGTTTACATATCCATAGGCTGTTATCTTGTCTTAAGTCTTTTGAAACAATTTATTACTTTATTAGTTTTATCAGCTTTTTCACTAATCTTGTTATATTCCTAGCTTAAAAGTTTTTCTCTGTGTACTTCTGTAGCTCTCTTAAAGACACTATACAGGCCAGGCACGGTAGCTCACGCCTATAAACCCAGCACTTTGAGAGGCCAAGGTGAGAAGATTGCCTGAGCCCACGGGTTCAATACCAGCCTGGGCAACTTGGCGAGACCTTGTGTCTACAGTAAATTTAAAAATTAGCCGGATGTGGTGGCACGTGCCTGTAGTTCCAGCTACTTGGAAGGCTGAGGTGGAGGGATCACCTGAGCCCAGCAGGTTGAGGCTGTGGTGGCTGTGGGTGTGCCACTGCATTCCAGCCTGGGTGAGAGAGGGAGACTCCAACTCAAAAAATAAAAAACAAAAAGACAAGATATGAATGGTTTCATTGTTTGACACTTAATGTTTCATGTGAATATGAATTTCTAGGGTCATGTTTGTTCTGGTAGATGCCTTAAATCCTTTAGTACACCAGGGATTGATTGCTACGTTGCAGTAGCCCAGGCTTGAAAGGAAATTGTTATCTTGAAAGACAATTTTAAGATGATTGTAAAATAGTTTTTTAGTGCAGTCTGTATTTTTCTAGGAATTCTCTATAAGGTTAATGTTGGTATATTTTTCTCTAAATTAGGGAACTCTCCAGATTTATTGCTGCTGGGAGACTACACTGCAAAATAGATAAAGTAAACGAAATAGTAGAAACCAACAGGTACTCACATTTTGTGTATCATTTGTTATACTGCTCAGAATAAGAGGCATTCTTATGTACCTTCTTTTATTGTCATGGAGTAATGTGACTGGTAAATAATTCATTTTTTCTTGAATTTATTTATAGACCTGATAGCAAGAACTGGCAGTACCAAGAAACTATCAAGAAAGGAGATCTGCTACTAAACAGAGTTCAAAAGCTTTCCAGAGTAATTAATATGTAAAGCCATGTAACAAAGGATTTCCTTTAGAGATAATTATTGGGAATTTTTATAGCTTACTTCACTATGTGCTCACTTCAGCTGTATAAAATAAATATTGCATTGTTGTTTCTTCCAATTTTTTTCTTAAACACATATGCCTTTAAGAATGAGGTCCACCAGTCTGGGCAACAGAGTGAGACTCCAACTCAAAAAAGAATGAGGTCCAGTAATGTTAAAATAATGTCACTTGAGTTTTGCATTAATGAAAAATATTTTGTCATTTGAACCCCTCTGGTTTAATATGGTATAATGGTTATAGTCAGAGACTTTAGTACCTGGGTTCAGATCCTGACTCTGCCTCATCAGTAAAATAGGGATAATGACACAAGCCCAGGTATCTCTTACCTTGAAATCTCTTGACCACTTGATTTTAGAAAGAAGAGTATACCCTGTATTATAAGCGCAAAATTAAAGAGTGTTTCCCACTTAATATACAAAAGACAGACGGTAACTAAAATGTATAATAAATGTTCTCTCAGAAACAAGTGACCATATGAGACAGAATGTTTCCTTTTTAGGAAGCTGGTATAATCTGGATTCCACAATCCACAAAGGTCAATCTCACTAAACATAGATTAAAAAAATATATTAAATTAATATTAAATATTAGTAAATTCAATCTTATTTTCCCCAAAACAGGACCATAGCAGAAATAGCAGTAAGGAAAACAAAGTTGTCCTTTTGTTTGTCTCCCAATTATAAACTCAGTGAGTCAGACAGGGATAAATGCTATAAAAGAAAAATATAAAACCAGATAAAGGGGAAAGAGTGAAATAGGGTGTAAAGGGCTCTCTTCTATGGGGTGTTGTAGAAGGCCTCTTGTAAGGTGACATTTCAGTAAAAAGGAGGGGGCTATGCCATGCAAGTTATCTAGGGGAAGAAAGAGACGGAGATTTTAAGCAGAGGAATGACCTGATTTGACTTACCTTTTAAATGTCACCATGGAACGTAGGTAGAGGGGGCACCAGATGATGGTGGTGTGGATTGTAGAAGCAGCTGGATTTTCTAGAAGATTAGAATGGGGGTGAGAGGAGGTGCAAATTTTGTTAAGGGAGATCTCAGGTAGCTGGTGACGAGCAGTTTTGGTAGACTCAAGTTAAAAAGAGAATGGGAAATGGCATGCTACTGTAAAGGGCAGGAGAAGGAATGAGTTCAGGTTGTTTAAAAAAATTTGTTTTTTAAGTGCTTGTTTATTTGCTGATGGCAATGATCAATTAACATACTAGAGGAAAAAATATCCCATTTTATTAAAATAAATTTATACAATTAAACATTTCTTCATGATAAATAAAAACTCTGGTAAACTATAAATAATAGGAAATCAGAGCCCTATCACAAACATGACACTTAATGACAAAATACTGTAAGCATTATCTTAACAGTTATGACCGTGCTATCATCACTAGGAAGAAGGACCACTGGTTATGTGCCAAGAAAAAGAATGTGGTCACAGCTCTGCTTTGAAAGGAGTTTCCTGTAGGCACTATTGATGGGAGGTTTTAAAAATGCTGGGTATCCCTAAAGCAGTTGAGAATAGCCACCTGTAGATTTCTAAAAATGCTTATCTATAGAACCTTATTAATGATCACTGACTTCTTGAAAAAAGCTCGGTTTTTCAATTTTGGTTTTCCACAGAAAACCAAAGCTAGTCAGGATTGTGAAGGAGGCTTCTGGATGCTACAAAGTTGCATATTGGTCACCCACAGGCTGAAACTCAGGACCGGCACTCCAAAGTGGCAAGCATGTATTCTCCAGTGTGCCCCTGTCCACTCATGTACACTACCTAGCCGCCTGGCCCTCACTGGCATTTGAGTTTGTTATCCTTGCCTTATCCTGATACTGTATATGTGAGCTTGATGGTCAGTAGCCTCCTGTATCACTCAGCTAGAAGAATTGACCCAAATAGTCCTCAATCTTCATCCTACCTCTGGTAGCTTCAATTTATATAGCCTGTTTTTTGAAAGTCTTAATTTTCTGGTTTTAATTAAGAAGGGTGCATCACAATATGAAAGTCAGATTATCATCAAATGATAGTTTTATTTGCTAAGTGACATACAACTAAAACAATTTAGTTTATTTTTATTGTTGGTGAATGTTTTCTTTTGAAGTTGGAAACTATCACTTTTACCAGCCCTGGTCTCATTCATCATAATACACTATCCTAGTATGAAATGGAATCACTGGGATGAATTATCTTTATTTTTTTAAAGTAATGTCAGTTTCTCTTACCTCAATAAAATGTGATTATATATCAAATGTATCCAGTAAGATAAATATTTTTAAGCTATGTCAAATTGTGGTAATCTATTTCCTATATTAAAAATAAGTGCTTTAGATCAATTTTTAACTTATTAACTAGCAGTGTCTTTTAGGAATAGAAAGAAAGTCTAAAAACCACTTTGTGAAGTATCTGCACCCAACCTTTACCTGGCCCAAATGGCTACAAGGATGTCTACAATTTGATTGTGAGCATGTCTACTGCAATATACTGATTCTATGACTAAACACATTTAATCCTTAGTAACCTGACCAAGCATCATTAATTGGCCAACAGAAGGTTACTAATTATTGTCGAATTGTATAGTTTCATATTCTGAATTAAGTTTGGTGCTGTTAACTGTTTTTAAGAGGATGAACAGCTGACACTTGAAGTATTATCTACCTCATGATTATGGGAATAAAAGGTGGAGGGAACTGTGATAAGCTTTCCAGATGCTACACAAACTTGTAACTATTAGTAACAGACTTCATACCTCCACACTGGTAATAGGGAGTGAGGTAAAATCCCTAACAAGTAACCCTGAAAAAGCTCTAATAATCACTAGTTTCAGTTTCAAAGTCATAGAGCCACAGATTTCCATTATTCTTGTGTTTCTGAAGAGATACAAAAAAAGAGTATCAAGAATTTGTAGAAGTCTGGTCCAGGCCATTTTAACCCTGAGGTACACAGTCAAGGGGGAGATCTGACTTTCATTATTTAGACATCTCTTATAATGGCATAATTCTCCCAGTAAAGATTGGGTATAAGACATAAAAGGGAATTTGCCAAGGAACGATTAGCCTTGAGTCCAGCCATTATATATCACCTTTCCATACTGACATTCCCTTAGGGAACTGACCAATTAGTCAATCAAGACTGCCAGTAGGTGGCACCCTGACAAACGTTCCTTTCAGAAGTGACTAGAGACCTGCTTTTCCAAAGTACTGTATATATAATTAGTACAGTATCAGTGTTGGAGAACTCTATTCCAGGTGTTCTGAGGACTCTGCTTTTCTTGAAACCCTATGGGTTAGAGGCTGCTCACATACACCTCAGGAGCTTGGGGTCAAGATGAAGTCCACTGTTAAGTCCCTTGCTCTTTTTCCTGGCCATTGTGTTTCCACCCTCATATAAAATGCCTTCTCTCTGAAACTACTTCCCACCCAGCAACACCACCAACTCACTGTCCCCAATCACAGACCTCTGAGTCACTCCCGCTCCTCCATCCAGTTTATGCCAGACCTGAGTGGCTAGTTCAGTCTTCCTCTCAACCTTAACTACTTTGAAACACATGACCTATACAATACCCTCAAGCCACACAGTTTCTTTCTTAGCCTTAATTCCAGTGCTTTTCCCCTCCATGCTACTTCCAACCACTGCCAAGGTCTCACCCAGGGATTACAAGGACCTCTGAACAGCTTGGCTTTTGAAAATGACACCTGGGAGGCCAAAGCAGGAGGACAAGCCAAGGAGCCAGCCTGGGTAACATAGCGAGACCGTATCTCTACAAAAGAAAAAAAAGAAAAAAGAAAAAACCAGTCAGGCATGATTGTGCATGTCTGTAGTCCCAGCTACTTGGAAGGCAAAGGTGGGAAGGTTGCTTGAGGCTGCAGGGTGCTGTGATCATGCCTCTGCACTCTTAACCTGGGTGACAGTATAAAACCTTGACTCTTAACCCTTTGTACTCAGATGTCCCCTCTGAGGGAACACCATAAATCTAGCAAACTTCTCAAATCTCTCAACTGCCCCCTCAGGGGACATAAAGAGATTGTTGGTGACTATACAGAACAAACTTAGGCCACTGCAAAAATTTTCAAAACCGTGTTTCCATTCAAATTGCACAAAAAAGCAAATAAAAAGATGGAATATATACTGAGATATACATTTAAAAAAATCAGCTGGCATGGAGAAAGAGAACATGTGAAGTGCTTTTACAGTGGTATACAGAAGGAAAAACACGAGACTACATTGTCTGCTCGAACAGAAAAACACCAGCTGGAAGATGTCAAACAAATTACTATTGCACAACATGTATCAATGACCCTACAATGCATGTCACTGTTTCACACATTACCACACGTTAGAAAAATATATAAAATTTTGATTTTTTTTGTCATAAATAACTTCTTCAATGTCCAAAATTTCATTATAAGCCAAATATCATTACAATAAATGAGCTGGTTCCAATGCTATATTATTTTAAATGAAGTGACTTGTTTTTCACTTTCATAAAAACGTGGTCATGTTGCTGCTGGTAGGTGATCCACAAGATAGACGTCTACAAGTACAAAGGGTTAAAAAAAAGGATGAAAATGACACCTAGAATTCCTATTCTTCCATTCCCTGGCCTATTGCTGAAAGTCCTTGGATGACAGTGGTCTGTGGATCCTGGCTTGTATGTTAGCCCGCCATGTTATCGGCCACAGTGAATTGCACATAGACTTTGATCTGTGGCCTTGAACAAGTCAGTTGTCTAATCACAGAAAAAGTAACCTGGAGGATCAGAAGACTTAACAAAAAGATAATTCCAATGAAACCATTGTCTTAAGAGTGCCTGCATAGATTTTTACATGGTAGGCTTCTAGTTCTCTTCCTTGAATACCCAATCCTGATCACCATCAGTCCCTTGGCATCTTCACTCATACTCTAATTTTTTACTTTGGCAATCTCTCTGCTCAAGTTCTAACTTCCACATAACCAATACCCACTGTTCCAATTATCCTGGAGAAAGAAGCCTGTGAATAAAACAATACCTAAGTGGACTGATGGCATTGATAATTATAACAGATTCAACTCTAAACCAACTCATCTCATCCTTCCTGGCCTTCTCTTACCTCTCTGATTTTTTACTTGAGTGCTGATTCTCCATCTGTCTTCACCAAAATATTCTTCTCCAGGGTTTTGTTTTGGGTTTACTTCTCTCTTTTGGCCATGGAGGATGGATTTCAGGTTTGTGAAATCTGGAAATGGAATATAAACAAGTGCTAGGTCTGTGTCTCTGTCAGACAGGATTCATAACTTCTTTCATGTGATTTCTATTGCCTGTGACCAAAAAAAAAAAAAAAAGAAAAGAAAAGAAAATTAAGAACCACTGATCTGACAGTCCTGAATTAGCCTGGCTCTACCACCTACTAGTTGTGGGTCCTTAGGCAAGACACCTTAGAAGTTCCTCATCAGTGTGATTGGGATCAAAATATCTGCTCTATAAAGGGCTTAGTAAAAGAGAGAATGTGTATAAAATGCTTGATACTTTATCTGGCATATTAAGCGTTTAGCTATTTAAGTATTATTTTAACAGTAATAAACCAAATGTTTTTTCCCAGGTAAGCTCTTTCGCCTCTGTGACCTCATTCACCATCTAAAAGTGAAAGACAACCACATTTTACAGCTCAAATCTTCCTCCTAAGCTCCATCCAGACTCTACAGCCAACTGGGTACCCAAATCTGAATTTCCCACCAGCAACTCAAACCCACTGTTGTGTCTTTTTCCTTCTCTGTTGCCATATCACACAATTCACTTAAAAAGCTCATCAATTGGTTTGGCTCAGTCAGAAATCTGAAGTTATCTTAGGCTTCCCTTTCCTCTTAATGTTCAACATAATAGATCTCAAGGCCTGGTTTTACCTTTAAAAGGTTTCTAAAATCAGTATTCTTTATCCCCGTGGGCAACCTTAGTATGGAAACAATAGCTCTTACCTGGATTACAACAGCTTTGTGTAACTTATTTTTGTCCCAATGTTCTCACCTGTCCACTTTGTCTTCTATTGTTATTGAAGGGCCCTATGCAACAGAGATGTTTTGGGTCAAGTATTAGATTACAAGTGTATGCTTCTCCCCTTCCCTCTGATAACTTTTTCTTTAGGGGATAGTCTCATCCTCCTCTGTCTCCTAAGAGATATTCTGGTAGTGCTGGCTTTGGCCTATGGGCTTTGGTTTGTGGAAAATAAGGATAAAAAGTGCCAAGAATGAAAGCCTTACAAGGGGAAAGACAAATTTAATTAACTGCCCTTGGCAACAGGAGTAGCAAGATTTTCTTCCAAGAAAAAGGAGACTAAGAGAGGAGTAAGAAGCGAAAGGACCTTAGGTTTGATTTAGGGGAGAGCTTTTTGATTAGGACAAGGGCAGAGGGTAAAGGCAGATGTTTGAATCAAAAAAGTATGAAAATGCAAGAGACAAGGAAAGAGACTTTAGTGCTACTTTGATTTTCCACTATCTTCAGTAAAGATCTGAATGGCTTTGATTTGGCAGCTGCATGGTTTAAGACTGGACTATGAAATATCTCTGGGCCCTGACAGTCCGGGTCAATATGAGCCCGATCCCAGGTGTTCCTAGGATGAAGCTCCATGACATTCAAGGTCCTTGACACTCTGACACCAGCTTTTCCAACCCTACCAACACCTCCTGTCCAGCTGGCTTCACGCAGAATTCCTCTCCGTTCTTCACTTCCTTATACCATGTTCCCTTTGCCTAGAATGGTCTACCCTGCCTGCTTTTCTGCCATATGCCAAGACCTAACACTAGCAACCCCCCTTCCTTGAACTGGGATCTTTTCTTGTTATCCAAGGCCAGGATACCCACAAGGGAATGGAAGTTAAAAGGGTGAGTGATTAAGCAGATGAACCTTTTCCCAGGAGGTCTGAGGATACCACAGTTAAAATTTTATCTACAGAGAGTTTCTTATGATTAGATCTGAGTGGAGCACCAAGGAGGCTGATTTGAGGAGGGAATGAATGAAGTACATGGGACAGCAGGGTTGTTGAAGCCAGCCTGACTCTTTGATGTAACATGTGGACATTTTCCAATTCACAAAGCAGTTGCTCCCTTTATTTTAAGCAATGGAACTAAGTTTTTAAAATGATTTATTTGCAAAGAATAGAAGTGGCCAGATTTCTAAAGAAAAACGATTATGTTGCACTCTGAATAATACTAAAATGCAATCGTATTGCTGAAAAGGGAGGTATGTAAAAGCAAGGACGAGATTAGACCAGTTCTGGATAAAAAACTGACCTTTAACCAAAACTGACTATATGTCATCAAATTTACACATAAGCAAGTACATCAACTCCCCCTTGTCTCCTTCACAAACATGCAGGGCCAGAATACAGTAATGTTCACTGTTCACATACTTACTAATTTATCCAAAGCACAGCTTTATGCCCAAGAACTAACACATCTGAGGCCTTAGAAGTATGTAGCTTCTACAGCAAGGAGGCTGATGCCAAACATGAAGAAAAGTCAGACTAGACTGAAAGGGTTTAGTGTCACAATGAGGCAGAAACATGTAAAATATTTCATGCAGCCAACCTTATTTATTGAGAAGTCCTAATTTTATTGCCCGTTTAGTAACATGTTTGTTCCACAAACTAATTTCTCATAAAGCAAAGCACAACTTTTTCTTATAAATAGTATAAATTATTTTATTTACAGAAACTTGTTACAAAACAAATAGACTATATATTTCTTCTCTTTTAAATATCCAAAGTAATTTTCTATCCCTTGACATTTGTTCATGTTCTATACAGCAGCCAACACAAAGTCCAGCTGAGATGCTCTTGATTATGTGTACAAATTATCAAAACTATTCACACGTTTTCAACACAGGAGATTGCTTTTATAACCAAGCTCAAAAAAACATAGCAAAATGCTTTCAAGGCCCTACATTCACACTGACAGTATGTAGTGCTCATTTAAATGATCAGAAAATGTAAAATGTTTTGCACAAAATGTAAAAATGATTATTTTCTGCTGAACAATAAAACTTTAAACAATTTTTTCAAAGCCCACTCCCCCCAGGACAGAATGAGAGACATTAAGAAATTCCTTGGCAACAGAACTCTTGCAGGAAGACAGCTGCCTTTATAAGTTACATTTTTCAAATTATACATTTTTTTCCCAATGTTCTCAGAGGTACTTCTTTGCATTATATTTTTGGAATACAAAATATTTTAAATATTCTATTTTTAACTCCGTATTTCATAAGTGATAACAAAACAGACACATCATGTAAGTTGCTGGCTGACAAGAAGATTTTTTTTAACCCTTGGTGCCACTGGGTAATCCATCACCAGTTGAATCACTGTGAACCAAAAGGTCTTAATTTTAAAATACCTTATAAAATTACCAGCATTGGTGGTTTTCAACTTCTCCCCTAAAATTTCAGAAGTAATAGATAGGTGGAAAAAGCAAACTCCAAAAGTTCAACTGAACATTCAAGTCTTTTTAAAGAGATTCTGTCTAAGCTTAAAACTAGGTTCAGGCACTTTCAGTTTTTTCCATTAGTTTTAAACCACATCACATATTAACACACATGTGCTCAGGGTGTATACACACAAACACACAGGCACACATGCGCACTCACACACACATACACACACTCACACATAAAACACTAACAAAAAGAAAAGCAGTGTGTCACTTAGTTACATGTAGTCTATCGGGAAATCAGGCAACTAGGGAGAAGCAATGCCCACTTCATCTGTATGAATCCACTCCCGACACATTAAAAGGGACAAAGACTTTCACAGAACAGAGGCATCCCTTAAACTGTAAAGGAGGCAGGTTCTAGAACTATTGGCTTGGCAGTGAACCACTTCAAATTATAAAAAGGTATTTACTTTTATTAATTAATAAATAAATACTAGATGATCTCAATTGTACCAAAACAGGATATCAGAAAAAAAGACCTGTGCAAAAATACATATTTAAATATGTACAATTCATTTTAACAAAATATGTCTTCTGAAATAGGGATACTTCCATATTTATAATAGAACAAGAAATTCCAAAATAAAGATACAAAAGTAGGTTTTGTATAATTCTTTGTTCAACATTGCAGCACTTTTTTTTTTGTAGGTTAAGAAAACTGCAGGAGTTGTCATGAAATTCTATTGGAAAGAATATAAAAATTACTTGGTTTTAAATTGATACCAAAGTCTGTCTAGAAACAATCCAACTACTGCAAATTTGGTTTTTGCAAGTTAATTTAATTCAAAAAAATATTTGTACTCCCGTGTTTTAAATGGTCTTATAATTGCTCATCATAATAAAAAGTAGTTGTAGGAGAAAATAAAATATTTGAACAACAGTCTAAAATTTAATAGCACTGTTTAGAATAGGTCTGTTTGTGGCAGGCAGAATCCAAAATGGCTAATTTCCTAATCCCGATGTTCTGTGTATTACCGGGAGACATACTGAAATTCAATTAAAACCTCAGTCTAAGAAATCAAATGATCAACACTCACTAATCTAAATATCTACATTATTCTGAATCAACTTGCTATCGTAGCTCCTATTCACATCTTTCGGAACAACATGATCTGTCTATAAATTCCATTGCTAAAA
Organism: Carlito syrichta; assembly: GCF_000164805.1. Lineage (NCBI taxonomy): Eukaryota > Metazoa > Chordata > Mammalia > Primates > Tarsiidae > Carlito > Carlito syrichta. Next base: position 482,691 of record NW_007214816.1, read on the forward strand.
GCAACTTTATTTATAACCATCAAGTCCCCTTGGCTCTGAAAATAAATTCTACCCATACCCCATTGCACTTGTCACCAAGGAATCGACTAGGTATGTCCTGATTCCCTCTTACCTCCTCTCTTTCTCCCCCCTACAGGGATGGAAACCAGTCTGATTTCTCCCAACTACACCACACTGGCCCATCCCTGCTCTCTCCTTACTAAGCTCTCCTATAGTTATCATCTTAAAAACATTTACCGATTGATTGCATAATAAGAGAACAAGATACTGTTCTTTTTTTAAAAAAAAAATCAGTATTTTACATCAATTTATAGTAAAGTATCTGCATAAAGTTTTTTGTTTTCTTACATAATAAGAATAATTCTGTAGCAATTCACATTATTAGGCTGGTAACCAAGTATTTATTCATTCTACCTGTTGTTGACTTGAAATTCCCTGAAACTGAAGTTTGAAACCCAAGAATTGTAGGAAAACAAGGATGCACTAACTGGCTCTGTTTGGAAATTTTACCCTGTGTTCGGCAATTTTGTGTGTTTTTCTAAGCAAAAGTGCCTGGTTCTCATGTCAGGAGCTTGTGATGGCGGAATCACCCATTAGAAGGCCCCAGCTCAATCCCAAAATCCAATGACACCTTCTCAAGCAATGCTGTTTTAACATATTAAACTCTTTCTTTGGGGGGGGCTACTAGTAAAAATATCCTGGAGGGCTCCAAAACTCTCTCAGGAAGATGACTGGCATAATCCCAAGAAAGAAGGGTGTGTGTCAGGGCAATCCTCTATATGCATCACATAAGACTTGCATATGGGGACATGTACACGGGTCTCCAACTCCCTCCCCTTGGTGCCTGCTCCCACCCAGCCACATCCAAGTAAACATCTGGAGTGGCATGAAGGGAAGTGCAGACACATACAATACTGGGAGCACTCGAAGCAGAAATCCACACAGTCCCAGGACAGTATCCAAAGAGGAAAATGGGGTAATGCAGAGAGTGCCTTGGAAATATTTAAGTACATCTTAATGTCACTTTCAAAGGTGATTTAAAAAAACTAGACTGGGTAGGACAACCAACCCAATCTGACATAATGTTTAACAAGGAAACTTAAAGGATAAGAAAATTCCTTCTCTTTGGAAATCTTGAAAAAGTTTTTTCTCTCTATAGTGATTTTACCTCCCTAGCCCCCTCCCCCCGCCATCCCCAGTTTGGCTTTCCTTTCTCAAAACTAGCTTGCATTTTCTTTTTTTCAAAATCACACAGAACTGCATTTGTACCATGAAAACTAAGCCTCTAAAATGGTTTATATTTGCTTTCTGGGCATCAATAGTTTCTAATCAGTTTGTAAATTAGAAACTTCTGACAGCTTCTTATCCTAAATTATTTGCAAAGGGCTGGGCTATTTTGTCATGGTGCCTTATCCATGTTGCATTCCTGGAACATTGCTATAAAAACCTAAAGCCAAATTCCCTTCTCCAGAGGGTTACTCAGGGTACAGCTCTCTCCCCTCTGGAAGGTTTCCAGTCTTCAGCTAAGGTTCTAACTGCTGGAGAATGACCTACAGAAGACTAGTGTAAAAAAATGGTGGAGAGAGGAAAGAAAGAGAAAGGTCTACAGTAACACTCTTGCCAAAACATTCTTTTTCCCAGCCAATCTACTCGAACAGTGGCTCCAAGATATACTGCAAGTTAAAAAACAAAACAAAAACAAAAACTTCTCACAGATTGGTAGCAAGCAGTCCAGACCACTTTAACACTGATAAAAGCAATTCGGTGGCTGAACATGATCCAGTGTCCTTTATGAGTACTCACTGCTACAGACATAGCTTCAGGGAAATCCTCGTTAAAATAACAGCCCAGCAGGTGTCTACCCTTGAGGCCCACAGGAGGTTGGGAAAACAGACTCAAAGGCATCGTGGAGTCCGGAGTGCTGAGTGGAGGTGTAACTTGTCCTCAAAAGTGTCCGGATTATTCCTCCCCGTGCTATTTTCAGCTGTCAAGGACGTGCCTTTGGCTTTCAAAAAAGAGGGGGTGGGGAAATAATGAAAAGGTAAGTAAGTAGTTATACACCGTACTCCCCTGAGTCTAACATGAGTATTCATTCCAAAGGCTGCATGCCACTAACGTCTCCATTGACTATGTGATGCCAGGAGCAGTCAGCTTCCAAATTTGGCCTTAGTTCTCAAAAGCCTTCACTATTGTTGGGCAAGATCATTTTAAAGACTTACTTTTAGAAATCTGGCTAGAAGATATGCAGGCCTGGGTTTCTAGCTTAGAGAAAAGGTTCTCATGTTTGCCTTTTGGTTTTATTTACTGATTTTGTGTCCTTGAAGGTTTTCCAGGTTGTCAACTAAGAAACGAAAAAGGTCAAATGGGCTAACAGACACAGGTGTGACAGCTCACGTCCAAGGCAGTGCCCACACTGTGGGAGAGGAACTCTGGCCTTAGAATTGGGCTATTTTTGCCAGGCGCAGTGGCTCAAGTCTGTAATCCCAGCACTTTGGGAGGCCGAGGCGAGAGGACTGTCTGAGTCCAGGAGTTTGATACCAGCCTGGGCAAGTTGGTAAGACCTACAGTAAATCAAAAAATTAGTTGGGCATGGTGGTGTGTGCCTGTAGTTCCAGCTACTTGGAAGGCTGAGGTGGAAGGATAAATGGAGCCCAGCAGGTCAATGTTGGGGTGGCCATGAGTGTGCCACTGCACTCCAGCCTGGGCAACAAAGTGAGACTCCAACTACAAAAAAATGGTGGGCTATTTTTAAGTCTTTGATGGCAGAGGTTATGAATAGACTTTTGGGGGTGCCTGTCTAATCCCAACTCCTAGGCTTCCCAGCATGTCTCTCTCACTCATCCTCTTGTTTAGAAGACTTGGACCAGTTCAGCTATATTTTAAATGCAGCTCCACAAGGAACAGCAAGCTGAGGTCCCTACTTTTCTAACAGTATCGTTCTTTAAAGCATTTTGGGGTCGTGGTCCCTTTGAGATTCTGATGAAATCTATATGATCACGACCAAAGATAAATGAACACAGACATATAAATGTACAATACTTCTTGGGGTTCACTCATCCTCTGATCTGGGCATGATAATAAAAAGTATTCTACTGTACAGAGAAAATATTTCTCAAATGCAAACTTAAGTTGAAACTGATTTTAAGGGAAAAGAAAACCCCAAAGCTAGACTGTTGGGATCTTCCTAGTAGGACACAATCCCCATAGATGGTAAAAATCAGAGGTGGTAAGCTGGCAGGTCATGAGCAAAAGATGGGTAACAGATGCGTAGGTTATAACAGATTCAAGGAAAAAAATCTGTCTACTTACACACACACACACACACACACACACACACACACACACACACACACACCTTTTAAAAAGACCACATTTCGCATTTAAGTTCAGATCTGCAGTTTCTCTTTAAAACTGGTAACAAATGTCTGGAAGCAGCTGCTCTATGGAGATGGGGCACCTGCCCCCCGATTTTCTATAGGCAGTGTCACTTTCTGCTGTGCCCTGCCCAGCCTCTTTGTCCTTTTTGTTACTTATGGGGAGTAAGGTTACACCTGTCTAATTGAAGCCAGAGTGTGAGGCATGGTGGCTCAAGCCTACAATCCCAGCGCATTGGGAGGCAGGGGTGTCAGGATTGCCTGAGCCCAGGGTTCAAGACCAGCCTAGACAACTTGGTGAGACCTTGTCTCTATAATAAATCAAAAAATTAGCTGGATGTGGTGGTGTGCACCTGTGGTTCCAGCTATTTGGAAGGCTGAGGCAAAAGGATCGCCTGAGCCCAGAAGGTTGAGGCTGCGGTGGCCGTGAGCATGCCACCACACTCCAGCCTGGGCAACATAAGACTCTGGCTCAAAAATAAAATAAGTGAAGCCAGAGTATGCTCACTAATACAGATGTGAGCTGGATATTAGAGCACAATGGAATGCCCCTGCCATGGAGGGGATCACATCTCATCAGGACGCTATTCTTAGGGGATATTTTTAAAGGTGGGTACATCATTTCTTGCCGTCTTTGTCCTGCATTGTTATTCTTATCATAAACTGTAACAAAAACTACAAGAAGAAAAAGCAGAATTCTCATTTTTCCAGTAAACTCCTGGTCAAAAAACCCAAACAACATACAGATAACTCACAATTTTAGCAGCTTGTTCACAGATGTTTCCCCCATACTTTTGATATTGGGTGTTAATTCACACAAACATTGGAGAAAAATTATAGCACAGTAAGAAACTTCCTGTTTTTTTCCTGAAAAAATCCTAACCTGGCATTTGAGAGTTAAGTTCTGAAGATGAGGAAGGGGGGAAAAACCCATAAAAAATGTTTCCCATTTAAATCAGGGTTCTGGGGTGATGCTGCTAAAATTTCTCTTCACAAGCAAGGTGAGGCGATATCCTGATGAATGAAATAACAAGATGAAATGAGCTGTAAGGTTGGGCAAAGAAGTTGGAAGAAAACAGGTACAGATAGGTCAGGAAGGAAGAGTGAAGAGCAGAGAAAGACAAAGGTATCGTGTAGAGAGAAAGTCATGGCTAATTATGAACCCAACACCTACTTAGCCACTTCACTTCTGATGAGGCCACATTCAGATTTCTTTTTAAACTATTAGCTTGGAATGAGATTTTAGTCTTCCACTATGCTCATGTGGAATCCTGTTTTTCTGCCTATCTCACAAACAGGGAGGAGAAAATATGGGGCGAAATTTAACCAGACTACCTAAATTCTTTGAGAGGAAAAAAGCTCTTTCTAAATCTTAAGTCACCCCGTCCTAGATCAGTTTGATTTTATCTCAGCTTTCTTCAGAGGCACATACTGGAGAACCACTATCCAGGAGACACTGCCGACTTCCTTCCTGAAGCACTGCATGACACATTTCTCACAGATAACACCTTGTTGGCTGTGAAAAGGGACACCCTTCCCATTCTGATCCTACTGTCATGCTGATGCATTCTGTAGCTGTAGCTGTTAAATGTGCTACCGTGATTTCCTTACCCAGGAACACCTTCCAAAGGCATCAGAAATCCAGGCAGAGAGAAACCTGTTTTACCTTTCATGCCCAGGAACTCTTCCTTTTTTTTGTTGTCTTGTTTTTTAAAGACACCACGAAACTGGATATCTGTTTATAGGCAAACTAACCAACCCAACCACAGAGATTTCTGAGCTGGCAAAAGATCTCAAGGGAGAGGAAACGGGCATTCCCATGGGACTCCCAGTCCATCTCCTACCTGATGAAGAAGGGAATTGTTCGTCAGTCCTTGTGCCCCTGGGATGGTGCCTGTGTGTTTCATGTGGACGTTGTTCATGGCAGGCACTTTGGCAACCTTTGTGGGTTTGCTGCTGCTGTTGTTGATATTGCTCGAGCTGGGTGAGCACTTTCTTTTCTTTCCTATGAGTTTGTCTAAGGGAGTGTGTGAGTGTGAAAAACTGCCGTGGGAGTTGACAGGCAGTTCATTGGACTGGTGAATGAAAGGACCAAGAGAAAGAGTGGAATCACTGCTGTTCACCATCACACTCATCCTCTTGATGGATTCAGCAGGGCTCCCACTGTGGGGGCCCCTCCCTGACTGGTCGTGCCGGACGCTCACCGAGTTTGCTTTATTCGTCACACAGTTGAGGCCAATGCTATGGGAAGATGTTACTGTTGAGGGGTAGGATGGCCCAGAATGAGCCACACAGTTTTTCTTAAAAGACTCCATGGAATGAGAAGAAGAAGAAGAGGAAGACGAGGAAGAGTGAACTAATAGTGGGGAACTGTTTTTGCGTTTCTTTCCTGAGCCGCCACTGGTACTGCTACCGGCATTGTGACAGTTAGTGCTGTTACCAGAAGACTCCTTGGGCCTTAAAGACTTGTTGGATTTCAACTTCTGAGGTTTCCTGGACATAGGGGAGGAGGGAACTGAGGAGGGGCCAGAGGGCATGGAAGGGGAAGAGGATGAAGAGGACACTTGTCTGGATTGCATACTGCACACAGGATCCATTGCCCCTGAAGTGGCAGGCTGAGCATTTAGTGTGGTTCCATGCGCTGGTACCGATTTGCTGTTTGGGGAGATGCAGGTGGACGAGAGCAGAACTGGGGATGTAGAAACAGTGGCTGCTGCTAGATAGCTGACCCCACATTGTGATGTCGGCACAGAGTTTGTCCGGTGAGGAATACGTGTGGAAACAGGTGATGTGGTACTGGGCACTGGTGGGATTTTCCTGGAAAAAAAAGGGAGAGAACAGTGGGTGGCATTCCCTACAGTCATTCACGGAGACTTTCAGATGGTACCCTCTTGCTTCTGAGATCACTCAGAACTCCAAAGTCAATCCTGTCACTTCTCTCCTTCAGTTCTTCGATGCCTCCCTGGAACTCTTGGAGTATCTGTTTGTGTGTGTACCTCCCTGCTGCTATTGTCCCGCTTCTAGCTCCACCTCCCACCTCCCTCTCTGCTTCTAGCCACTGATCTTCCTTACACTCCAACAAAGTGCCACGACCCAAGACTCCAGTTAATATAGTTTGGATATTTGTTCCCTCCAAATTTCATATGGAAATCTGATCCCCAGTGTTGGAGTTGGGGCCTAGTGGAAGGTATCTGGGACATGGGAACAGATCCCTTAGGAATAGCGTGGTGTTTTTCTCTCTATCCTTTCCTCTTGCTATGTGATTCCAGCTCCCTTTCACCTTCCACCATGAGTGGAAGCAGCCTGAGGCTATCACCAGAAGCAGATGTTGGCGCCATGCTTCTTGTACAGCCTGCAGAACTGTGAGTCAAATAAACTTTTTTTATTTATAAACTACTCAGTCTTAGGTATTCCTTTATAGCAGTGCAAATGGACTAAGACCCCAACTTCTGCTCATTCTTTAAGTTTTGGCTCATCGTTGCTTTCTTGGGAAATCTGTCCTGATCATCGCAACATGCTTAGCTCCCACCAGATTCATGCTGCTCCATTGCTAGTCTTTGTTAAGATTTAGTGTGGTTCCTTTGCAAACAGAGCAACCCAACACCTATTTTCCATTGTAGCTCTAGTGCCCAACACAGAGCTGGAAACACAGAAGAAACTCAGTGAATGTTGACAGAATTTGGAAACGAGTGAGAAAAAGGGAAGGACACAGCTAATTAATGGTAAGTGCTAGGTCAAAACTTTTGGTCTGAACAACTGCATAAGGGAATAAAGTCTTAAAACCTCAGGGGGTTTTCAGGCAGTGTTATAACAATGTATTTTATTAATAATATCTAGGCAAGGTATTTATTGGGGATGAGGAAGCCATTTCACAACTGACAAACCAGGGAGGACCCCCTTTTATTTTAGCTCTGAATTTAAAATGTGACAGCATCAGAATTTCAAAAACTCCTATGGCGGAATTAAAATCTGAGGTGGCAAAAGAGAGAAGAGTCTGCCTGGAGGGTGGATGCCAAGACTGTCTTGATTCTAACCTGTGGAGTAGCCCTGCCCGCCCCAGTCACTACCCCAGCTGGGCTCCATGTTCTTATGTGTCTGAAGAGTTGGCCTCGAATGGTGCCAAAGTGCTTGCCAGATGCTTTTAAAGAAGAACTGTAGTTATGAATAAAAGAAACGACGGCACGCGTTTGCTCCTGCTTTAAACCCCACCCGGGGCACAGCTCTGGCCTCAAGTTTGTGTCCCTCAACTTTTTCTGCTGCCTACTCGTCACTCATACCCACTGCGTCAGCCTTTGGGGCAGTGAGGGCAGACATGGGTCACTTCTCAGTTTTTCCAGGACACTGCAAGGCCGTGTCAAGATTGAGAAGCTGGGCTCTAACCTTGTGCTACTCACGGAAGGCAGCAAGCATCCATCATTATCTGAGAGGTGTATTAGAAATGCTGAGTTCCTGGGCCCCACCCCAGACCATGTTCATCAGAATAGAATCAGTAGGCTAATAAAGCCTGCAGGCAACTTGTAGGCACTGGCACATTGAGAAGCCCTGCTCTAAATGAGAGCTACTGCCCAGTGGGTGCAGTGGCTTCTCATGGCCACCAGGTGGCTCAGGAAGCTAGAGCCTATAGACAAGGCTGCCTGGAACCAAACCTGGGAAAAGGAAAAGGTGGGAAGGATGTGGATGTCTCTGGACAGCTGTTACTGGTTCCTCTTTAAAAAGTTCTTTTAAGTAGTTGATCACCTTTTGTACAAAGAAGCAGAAAAATAAGAGTATGCAGTCATACTAACTTGGGTTTGCACGAATAAACAAAGTATTTAATAAAAATGGTTCTATCTTTTGGGTAGGTAGGAAATAGGAGTGTAGGAGACAGGGGAACTGAGACTTTTCACAGTATGCCTCTCTATATTCATTTTTATATTGAAGCCAAGTGAATGTCTTCAAAAAGTTAAAAAACAAACTTAAAATCATTCAAGACCCTTCTCAGGGGTTATGGAATAGTGGTCCCAAATCAAGAGAGGGAAAGCAGTTCACAGAAACAGGAGGGGGTAATGGCCTTCTGGGCCAGAGCCATGCTCCAGAGAAAGTGCTGGTCTATAACCACTTTCCAGGGACTCCACAAACTGAAGATGGCTATTTCATACTCAAATCCCACTTCTACCTACTTCCAAATTTACCACAATAAGCAACTAAAGGGTAAGGGGCCAGGAAGAGTGTTACTCAACAGGGGCTCTTCCCGGACTTTTGGTTAATCCAGTAGGATGGGACCTGGACCACTCTGAAAGTTTTCTTGAGTGCCTCAAAGATGCCACCTGAGAACAGTTCTCCTCTAGGTGAGCAGTAGTAAGTTCACCCCTGAAAATCTCAGGGGCTGCCTGAAAATAGCTCCCAGAGTCAGGTGCTAACAATCCTGTGTCAGAGGCATTTCCACAAGCACCTATGCCTAGTGTCATGCTCCAAGCTCTGTCGGTCCCAAGTCTATGCACTAGCTCATCAATGAACAATACATCTGCGGTTGCTATACTGACTTCTTTCTTAAACCATAGATCATGTTAATGGAAAGAACGGTTTCCTCCTCCTTGGCAGCAAGTGATAAGGCAGGCCCCAGCCTTTTGACAGGACAGAGAGAGAGAGCAATCAGCAGAGTCAACCTCATGACCTGATTTTTCAAAAGTTAACAGCACAAAGAGAAAAGTCTCTCCACATAAGCCACTAGGAACCAAAACCATCTTCATCCAAACTGCTGGCCATGAGCCACTAACCAATATAATGGTGATAAAACATTCTGAGGACACTTCTACATTCTCAGGAGTAAACAAAGCCCACAGTTTAGTGAGCCTTATGAATGCTCTGAGTCCTACTCGGTAGTCTAAAGAAATAACAAGCTGAGACTTCATATATCTTAGTGTGTTCTGATGTGGAGAGACACCCTAGAACCCCAACAAACCACTCCCCTGATTTTGTATCTGGGCAAGGACAATGTTCCTTCATAAAGAAGAAGCTCTTATCCAGTAAGAACCAGACTGAATGTGAAATAGAAAAATGATGCCATATAGAGGGGATTACTGGACAGCCCCTTTAGGAAAGCTCCATGTTTACCAAAGTAGGTCCCACCAAACACTAGTTCCTCAAGATCAAAAGAGGTTCCCAGGTCTAAAGAGCTTGAGAGACATTCCACATTATACATGACATCCCCTCCTTTGAGAGTTACAAAGCACAGTGCCCATTAAAGGTTATGAGAAGCCCTGCAATAATGCAAACAATTTTACTCCTGGAAAGGCTGAGTTAAGGCCTTTAGGCCGTGGTACCCTTCTTCCACTTCAAATCCTGTTTGGGAAACACTAGCATACATAAGGCACTCAGAATCCATTTTAATGTCACCTGGTCCCTGCTTATCTCTCAGACCTTGTCCTGTACCATGCTCATTTTCTTGCCGTTTCTCAAATAAGCTGTCTTCTTTTCTGACTCAAGATCTCCACATATCTGCTTCCTTCTGCCTGGAGCCCACTCCTTCCCACCATCCCAATGGGCTGCCCTTTCTCATGCATCCATTTCAGTTCAAGGGTCACCTCTTCAGAGAGGTTTTCCCTCTGGCCTGTTATGTTCCCATCTCAGCTTTGCTTGGAAACAATCTCTAGGTTCAAATCCTAGCCATACCACTAACTTGCAGAATGATCATGTGTCTCAGTTTTGTTATGTATAAAACAGGGATAATCATGGTCACCTGACAGAGAGAACTGTGGAAATTAAATATATTTAATAAGCTTCCAGGCTCTCAGGAAGTCTTAGTGATTGCTACTATTTGTTTTCATTATCTCCCTTATGACAAGCTGTCATTTCCTCATTTATTCTTCTGTAGACTGTTTTTTTTCTCCCCTACTCCCAACTAGACTGTGAGCTCCATACATGTGGTGGTCCTTCTGCCTCAAACCCTGCTACCCAGAACAGTATGTAGTTGCTTAATGAGTGAAAGAATGAACAACAAGATGCCTTCTTCTCAGGGCTAGTCAAAGGCCATATTTTCATTTAGATAAGCATATCTTCATAGAATCAGTCCCCTAGGAAATAAAGAGAAGATGCAGTGCTGAGTAAAGGCACTCCTCTCCCCAAGACCAACAGGCACTCACTTCCACAGCTGCGCATTCAGATGCTTCTCCACCATGAGGTTGAGGGCGCAGCGAAGCCGGTTCCACCTGGAGTCAAACACGTAATAGCCTCTTCCAATCTGCCGGCTCCCAAATGTGCAAAACTGAAAGACAGAACATAGCCATATGTGCTTGCTAACTCCTACACAGGCTTTCCTTCAGGAAAGGAGCTAATCAGGGAAGACAGAGTTGACTTTGAGTACCAGAGGCTTTGAAGCATGAGAATGACAATGCCTAGCCCTAAGTTTCATGGAAGAGAAAGGGAAAAGCATGAGATGTCTCCCAAACAGAGTGCATGCTGCTTCTGCAGCATCCCGTTCTGAGCTGCTCTCACACCTTGGCTATGTCCCACACATATGGGCATGCCAAGATCCTGTGCATGCCCCCTGCAGTCCCCTATCCATGCTGTGTGGAAGGGTCAACGCGAAGTGGATGAGGAACTTACAGATGCTGGCTGAGGATGATGACCTGAATAATGACAGTCCAGTTTTTCAACAGACTCTTCTTTGTCATCGCCTTCGCCTTCCTCACTGGATAACCGAGAAGCTGGCTCAGTGGCAGGCAGGGGAGGGTGTGGAGATTCATGGACTGGAGGAGGGTCAATGGGGGCACTCCCACCTTGCTGAGCAGGGCAGCCTGGAGGCCTTGGTGAGTAGAAAGTGCAGTAAGATCAGATCAGACTCCTGGGAAGCAGCCGCCTTAACTCAGATACAAAAACATATCCAAAACCACCTGTGGAAGGGCTGGGTTTCACCATAAGCAGTGAGAGAAACAGATGCTGATCCAGGTGGTTTGGGAGTAAAGAAATCTTTCTCCTGAACTGTATGATATTAAGCTGTCTCTCAGATATAACCAAAGGTAACTTACATAACTAGATCTTTCTATAGCCACATGTGGGGCTCAGGTCCTCTTTCTATTCTCTCCAAAGAAGGGGAAATATATGTGGAATTTAAAAGAATTATTTGATTCCTCTTCAATTTTCAACCGGAATTGGGTTACTAAGCCAACAGATGAAATACAGCTGTCCCTCACTATCCAGGGGGAACCAGTTCCAGGAGCTCCCAAGGATACCAAAATCCACAAATCTGCAAAAGCGCCAAGACCCTCCTCCTATATACTTCAAATCACCTCTAGATTATTCATATCTAATGCAATATCAATGCTAATGTAAACAGTTATACTGCTATTATTTAGGAAATGACAAGAAAAAAAAGTCTGTACATGTTCAATACAGACTCAACTTTTTTTTCCCGAACGGTTTCAATCTGTATTCGGTTGAATCCACAGATGTGGAACCCATGGATACAAAGGGTCGGCTGTAATGAAAAAGTGTTTTAAGTAATCTGGGAGAGACAGGAGATGATAAAAGAATAAACTGGTGGTATTACCACTCTGTGTGGACAGTTTTAGAGCCTCTTATTCAAGGGCAGTGTGTATTTTTCCTACATCTATAATGGCCAATGGTTCTAGAATTAAGCTCTCTTTTTTATGGATGCAGAAACTTCAATGAGAAGATGGCTAAAGAAAGATTTTGCTAAGGAGTCTCTGGCCAGGGTCTGACCACATTCTGGGGAGCATCCTCTGATGGTTCCTCCAGCGTACTGGACAGAAACCACAGGGCTTGTGTTGGGATAGGCTCAAGCACACACTTGGGTCTCCATGATGGAAAAACTTCCATCTTTATGTGACCATTTCTAGAATCAGATAAGTGAGTGGGTGCAATGTTAAGCAGCAGCAGCCAAGGGTTGGCTCATTTCTAAGCAGAAGCCCTTGTTGCCAACAGCTGAACAGGCAACCCTGAAGCCCTCTCATGCTCTATGCTTTCTCTTTTTCTTCCCTCTGGAGATTAGGTAGAGATCCTTTGCCTACAAGCACTAACACACACATATTTCCACCACCACTGTCTCTGAGGTATGTATATGATAAGTTCTCATTAAAACCCTCTGATTAATTGTTTATGCTACTGCTAAAATGCTTATACATGCTCAGGCCAAAGCCCCAAATGAATGAAAAAACATGTTGATAAATGGATGTTATAAAAATTGGGGCTGAGTGCCTATCCCCAGAAAGAATTTCCACTGCTGTATTTTGCAAGACAAAAAAAAAAAACAGGGAGTAAACTGCTGCCAAAGTGATGTGAAACGTTCCAGCCACTAACCTGCAGGAAGGACCCAATTTCAGCCCTGCTCGATGGCATTAAGAGACACCTGACACTGAACAAGTATAGAGCAGGTAATTCTAGCTTTATTCTGCTGCTTGCATTGGAAGCCAAGAAGAGCTGAAATTTACCAATGAATTTAACTTTTTTTTTTCTCTTAGCAAAACCCCATGAAAAAAAAAAATCTCCATAAGGAGTCTGATGTATGTTTCTAAAACCATTCCAGGATTTTACAGTGTCTGCAAGTCTGTTCTCTATAGGAAGAAGAAGAGCTGGAGGGCTTGGCTTACCTTGGAAGACTAGGGGTGTGAGGTTTAGGTTTACTAGCTACAAAAGGCTTTGATTCAGAAGGAATCACTCCATGAGGGTTTTGGTGCAGCTCCTGTGACGTTCTAGGAGGGGTGGGATGTGGGTCCCTGAGAGGCTGTGGTGGTTGCTGAGAGTCTGGATGGCGAATCGATTCCTTTTCCCTGGTTTTGTTTTTGTGCTCGGCTAATAACACATCAAATCGTTTTCTTCTACCCTGGACAGCCCTCCGCTGGGTTAAGGAATGTGTCTGCAGACCAAAAAAGTACAGAAATTGAAGAATCTCATTAGTAATTTTTGTCTGCTATATATTCCAAAACACCACTCCCAATAATAAAGCAATCTGGACTATTTGCATAGTCAAAGACCACTCAGTATTTGATAAACTATAAAATCTCAAGAGCATCATCTTTTACTCCCTAGCTAGCATATATCATAAACTCTAAATGTAGAAGAATTTGACAATGTTTCCACCTGAAGAAAGAGAAAATGTTAGCTGTGCCACCTGGTATTATGTAACTGAGTGGTAAACAGTAGTAACAGGTGATAGATACTTATGTTTTGTGCCACAATTGCAATGTGTTAATTGGGGCTCTTACCAACTCCATTAGAAAAACCTCTCTTTGGACCATTTACAATTTGAATTAAAGGGAAGAAACAATTATTCCACAAAATATGCCAGAAAGCATTCTTTCAGTAACTGCTAGAGAGTAAAAATTAAACACAATTACTCTCTACAGTGAAAAGGCCATGAAAAGAGAGAAAGTGGCCAGATCATTCTGGAGATGAAGACTGCTACAGTCAAGAAAAATCTGAGAGGAGTAAAGGTGAGGCTGCGAGAAGAAAGGCTATGAACAGGAAGAGATGTAAAGCAGAATGAGTCCCTAAAAATAGACACATGCAGCGGAAATCAAGGAAATGGGATGGACAGCACCCCTGGGTCTTCTTCAGACAATGTCTAATATCAAAATTAAGAAATTAGTACATTGGGAAAAAGAAAGGTCAAACTATGGCAGTGCCTGCCTTAAGAAAGGAACCAATATGAACCTGTGACAGACACAGATCTTACAAGAAAACATCTACACTCCAAATGTATTTGATAGTTACTAACATTAAAAAAAAATCCACAAGCCTCACTGGAAGCATAATCTATTCCTAACGGAAGACAAAGTGGAATGATAAGTGTAAACTGGTCAGAGTTGGGCAAATCTTATTGGCAGTCAAATCCAATCACTGTATAATGATTTTGCAGGTCAATTTATCCTGACTATTTCATACTGCTAGGGTCTCCGTCTATAAAAATGCAAGAAGACACTTATCCTCTGGAGTGGATGAGTTTACATTAGCTAAAGTGGCCCCAATCACATATTCACAAATGTAAACAAATTCGTGTACATATTTCCTTCTCTTTTATATTACAAAATACTATAAATGATACTTTATGTGTGTTCACGATCCCATAAACAATACAAATACAAACGTATTGTTCTGTAGTTTATACAGCATGTTTGCTATAATTTAAAGGGACTTAAGAGATTTATGCCTCTAACTTCCATTTGAAATTCAACAAATAGCCTATCTCCTTAGTACATATATCACAAACTATGTCCACCCAAAATCTAACCTAGCACAGATAAATGTGTTTGCTTAGCTTCTTTTGAATTTTTACTTTATTTTCTTTAGTACGTAATATAGCCACAAGAAAGTAACTTAAATGAGGACAAGGAACTTTGTTTTGTTCATGTAGTACCAGCACCTAGAAGAGCACCTGGCATTCAATAAATGCTTCAAACAAAAGCATATAAAAATAATGGCCCTCCAATGCACACTGAAAGAACGAATGAATACACAGTGTTACTAGTCTATTTGACTGTTCCTCCAGACAGATGTATAAATCTCTTCAGTTTCAATGTCCCCTGGTGCTTAGCATAGTAAAGGCAAGTGAAGAAAGGAAGCGGAGACAATATTTTCCCAGCTCAGTCTGAAGAGTAAATAGAACTTCTGCTGAGCTCTGAAGAACACCCAAACAGAAATTTGAAGATTCCCTCTGCCTTGCCTCCACAATTAAAGCTTCTCAGGAGTTGCCCAAGGTTTACAGGACAAGCACGGACTGTAACTAGGCTTCTGGGCCCCTCCACACTCTAAGATCCTGCTCATTGCTCCTTGCTCCTTTGGTACGTGCCTCCTTTCAGGCTCTAAGGTATTTGCTCTGCCCCATCACAGAGCCTTCACAATGTCATTTCCTCCACCTCTCCTGCCTCTCCCATCCCTCTCCACCCAGATATATCATCATCCTGATTTCAGCCCAAGGATCCTGTGGCAAGAAAGCCTTCCCTGGCCAAATCTCCCAATTGTAAGCTTTAATAACACAAGTCTCTCCTTTTAATAACTCAATAGTGGTAATTTTATACTTACTTTAGTAATTATTAGCTTAATCTCCATCTATTTCATTAGACTGTAAGCACCACAAATGTAAGAATACGTCCTGAAGCCGGGCTTGGTGGCTCAGCCTGTAATGCCACGCCTTTGGGAGGCTGAGGTGAATGGATTGCCTGAGCCCGCGGGTTCAAGGCCCGCCTGGGCAGTGAGACCTCATCTCTACAATACATAAAAAAAATCAGCTGGGCGTGGTAGCGCATGCCTGTAATTCTGGCTACTTGGAAGGTTACTTGCCGGAGCCCAGCAGGTCGAGGCTGCGGTGGCCGGGAGCGGCCACTACACTCCAGTCTGGGCGACAGAGTGAGACTCCAACTCAAAAACAAAACAAAACAAAACAAAGAATACGTCTTGATTTTGCTAAATCCTTTAACTTCTGGGACCTAGAATGTACCCAGCTAAATGCAATAAAGAGTTCCATAATGACTAAATGGACAAAGGGTACTGAAGTTACAAATCTCTCTGCACAGAACACACAGAGGTCTTTAGACAGGATATTAGACAGATGAGGAAATGAGCAGGAGGCAGTGAGGGTGACAGACAGAAAAAAGAGAATGAGTAATGGGAGTGAACAGCAGCAAATCCCCTGGCAGTGAAGAGACAAACAACATTCTAAGTCTAAGACAGAAGAAACCTGGCAGCAACTTGGAGAACATTCAGGATGGGGGAACTCAGGAATGTTTAGTCCCATACAGCTTAACAAAGTCAGGCCAAAATGAAGGCAAGGAAAGGGAGGAGGAGAACTGAGACAGAACAATGGAAGAAAGTCAAGGCAATCCTATGAAAGGACAGGCCTGGTGGATGCTGCATCTTCTGCCAGTTGATCTTATGACAAGCCAGGGCCGAAGACACATTAATGCTCTTACAGGCCTAGTGCCATGCCACAGCTAGAAATAACACCCTACAAGGAGCACACATTTGAAAAGGAAGATGGAGGAAAAATGCAGATCCATACAAAGTCAGTTTGCCCAGCAATAAAGGCACAGGAAGAACAATGGTCAAGCGCCTCACAGATTTTAAGTTAAAAAAACTTTTGGTAACCTTTTTAGCCAAAAGAATTGAAATCAGAATCTCAAAGAGATATTAGCACTCCTATGTTCACTAAAGTACTATTTACAATAGCCAAGATATGGAAACAATCTAAATGTGCATAAACAGATAAATATAGTATACACATACACTGCATACAATGGAATGTTATTCAGCCTTAGAAAAGAAATTCTGCAAAATGCCACAGCAAGAATGAACCTTGAGGACATTATGCAAAGATAAATAAGCCAGTCACAGAAAGACAAATACTGCATGATTCCATTTTTATGAGGTATATAAAATAATCAAATTCTATAGAATCAAGGAGGGGAATGGTGGTTGCTAGGGTATAAAGGAGATGTAAATAGGGAGTTACTTTCAACAAGCATAAAGTTTCAGTTAAGCAAGATGAATATAAATTCTAGATATCTGTCATACAACATTGTCCCATAGTCAATGATACTGTATTGCACACTTAAAAATTCATTAAGATATAAGTGCTCTCACTACAATAAAATAATCTTTTTTAAAAAAGAAAGAACAAAAAGTATGATTCACCATCTTCACAGATGATACAAAAGGAGTATCTTGAGTAAGAAAAAGCATCCATCATTGCCCATAGGTACTGTATTACTGAGAAATCCATGTTATTGACAGCCAGGTAGACAGGAAGAGGGCAGAGAGAGGATGGTGAGTTGTGATCATAATGTGGAATGGGGCTGAAACATGCTTTCACAAACTCTCTTAAGGGCAGCTGATTCCACAGAGCTCAGACGGCTAGCTTCAAAAAAACAAAAAACTACCACACCACTACATGTATTCAATTAGTATCCTATAAAAAACAAAAGCAGTTTGTTATTAGAGTAGCTTTTAATCTAGAGATCTAAGAATGGGCTTGGGGAGGGGAATCCATTAACCCTAGGTGGAATGCAAAATTCAGAATATATATGTATATGTACTACAGTTTTTCTGGAAAGGAGGTCCATGATTTTAAAAAATAGATATTTAAAGGCACTCTTGACCAACCCTTTTCCCCACAACATTTAGATTCACTGTTGTAAGACAAAATTTATGCACTAAAACTAAATTAGAAATTAAAATAAGGACCATTTTAAAATAAAAATTTTCTACTTCAGAAGGTTATAATATTCCTCCACTTGTTAGGGGGGTAGAGTGAGGCCTGAAGTCCTTTATTCAAATGCAATCTTTGGAAAAATTTAAAATTAAACACCAATACTTTTTTTAAGTTTCAGAAGGAAACATTAACTTTTATAATTTTACTCCCTCTCTGCAAAAGGTATTAAAATTACACTTCAAAACAGTGTTTCTTAATATTCTTTAACCCTTCTGAAGGGTAATTAATTGGTACACTTTTCAGAGAAATGCACATAAACATACATGCTCATATATGTAGAGGGATTCACTGATACCCTGAAGATACCCCATATCAATAACCCTTACTTTACAGCAAATATACCACCTTCTTATTAGTATATTGGCATTTTAAATAAAGACTTCAGAACAAAAAGGAGGAGCATTATGTTTTCTTAGTTTACATAAAAAGTTAGACTACATGTGATTTTTTTCTTTTTTTTTTTAACTTAAGAAATGGTGGTCTCACAATGTTGCCTAGGTTGGACTCCTGCCTTGGTTTTTTAAGCAGCTGGGATTACAGGTGCTTTCCACCTGGCTGCTAGTAATTTTTTTTTTAACTAGAAAATAAGGCTATTTCATAGAAATTTTTTTAAAGTAGTTCTTTAAAACTTAAGAATCAAGGATTACACATTTTTAAAATATTCATATATATGCAAAGGAAATTTCTGGACTTGTTTTAAGTCAGTATAATTTAAACCACAAAGGGGAGCCTCTTGTATTAAATTTCTATGTGGAAATATTAAGTCTTTGAAAATAACAGACTGATCAGGAAAGAACACTCACTACTCCCCTGGATACAACACTACTCATTAGGAACAAAACCCCTCTCAAAGATTATAATTTATAATAACGCACTTCATATTCTGTCAAGGCTTTCTTCAACAGAACCAAGTGATCTCTTCATTTACAACAATTCAGAACACTTCACAGATTATCAGATCACCTGTGAGTCAGAGAGACTTTGGGAGCAGTGTGGTACATCCCAGGTCCCTGTGTTTATCACAGTAGTCAGCTCTACTTTCAGAAGGCACCTACCTACCTTGCATGTCAAAGAGCGGGTACAGGGCTTCTTGGTGTCAAGATCAATGACCCCACAGTGGATGTCAGGATCAAACTCTCTTTCTATCAAAAGCACAAAGACATTACAATGGGCTTGCCAAATTTACCTCATGTTTTGTAAATAAGAAAATAGAGAAATCTCAAGACAATTAAATTATAGTTTGAATAAAATCCAGCATGTTATCAACAATTTCAAAATATACAATGTGTGAGCACTGTAACAAAGCAGCAACATCACTAAGTGAGTGGGTAACCATTGCTATCAGATGACAGGTAAGATATTGCTTAAGTCAGCATGACTACATTACTAAGTTCAAAAACCCACCTTGAGAAAAGCTACTTTTACATTACCTACACCATACATTTTCATGCTAATTAGAACCAAAAGTGAAGAAGACAAGCATATGACCTAAGAACTTTCTCTCTGAAAGCTGAAGCTGACCAATTTTAAAGAGAGAACTTATAGATAGTAGCTAATTTATATACTAAATGAATGTCCATTTACTATATAAAAAAATCATCAAAATAAGAAAATGTGAAATTACCTGATAATCTCTTATTTAAATATTTTCTGTTATTGGAATTATCTTCAGATTTCTTTTCCAGAGTGGGCGGTACAGGAAGCCCTTTGCCATTCAGAATCTGTCCAGGTGAAGGCAAGGTTGGCTTTGGTATTGAGGGGCAGTTAAGGCCAGGCTTGACTGAGGAACTCACAGTAGCAGGACAGGTTGGCCCCACTGTAGGTTTCAGTAGTGTGCCATCGATTTTTGGATGAATCTTTTCCACTTTCACAGAGGGTGTCATGCTGTCGTGGGAAGAATCAAGAACACCGGTTCCTGAGTAAATAGTGAGTCAGAGGGATTGAGGGCAAATCCTGGGTCTGCCTGAGCACTGCATAGGACCAACCTCTTAGAAGGCAACTTATAAATTCTGTTAAGACGATCTATAAAAATCAGTAGGGCTCACACTTACTAAGTCTATAAACCCTTCTGGCAAGACAAAATCGCCAGTGGACCATCAAACTTACCTGGTCTTTTATCATTTCAGTAAAATTTTGCATGAGTCTGTAGAAGACTTGGGTCTGATATTCAATGAAATTTCTACAAAAAACAAAACATGAAAAAGCCTAAAAGGACCAAAGACTATCTGCAGGACACTTAGAAAATGTCACTTGTGAACTGTCATTTTAAAGGAAGAATTTGCGGCCAGGCGCAGTGGCTCAGCTTATAATCCCAGCACTTTGGGAGGCCAAGGCGAGAGGATTGCCTGAGACTGGAGGTTCGAGAACAGCCTGGGCAAGTTGGTGAGAACTTGTCTCCACAATAAATCACAAAAATTAGCTGGGCACAGTGGCATGTATCTGTAGTTCCAGCTACTTGGAAGGCTGAGGTGGAAGGATCGCTTGAGTCCAGCAGGTCAAGGTTGCAGTGGCCGTGAGTGTGCCACTGCACTCCAGCCTTAGTGACAAGAGTGAGACTCCAATTCAAAAAAAAAAAAAGAAAGAGAATTTGCCAGGTGCAGTAGCTCGCACCTATAATCTGAGCTACTTGGCAGGCTAGGATGTGAGGCTTGTTTGAGGCCTGTTGTTCAAGGCTAACCGACCAAACAACAGTGAGACCCCCCCTTCTAAAAACATAAAATAAAATAAAAAGTTGTCAGGCATGGTGACACCTGTCTGAAGTCCCAGCAACTTGAGAGGGTGAGGCAAGAGGATTTCTTGAGCCCAGGAATTTGAGGCTGCAGGGAAAACTATGATCACAACACTGTACTCTAGCCTGGATGACAGAGCAAGATGCCAATCTCAAAAAAGGAAAAAAAAAAGGAATTCATCAAAACAAGGCAAACTTTTGAGTGAGAAAATACTTCTAAGAAATGTTATTAAAGCTCTCTGCTTCTGTCAGTGAAGGAGACCAATGTTTAATTAATATATGTGTGTCACTAAAGTGGTAATTCTCCAGTCCCTGGAAAAGGTTTCTAAGATAGGAACTTCGAATATAAGCATGTGATATAAGTTGGTGAGTGCTGAATACCTGTGCTACCAACAAAGAATTCTTTTGAAATCTTATTGACAGTATCATTTTGCTTGGGAAAATTGCAGATGTTGGTAGGGAACTAATAGTTGACCTGGTCCCCCTCTAAAGCCCTAGCTCCAAGTAAAGAAGATTTGGCTTGATGAGGCTATATAAACTTTGTTCAGTGCAGTCAGTGTTCTAACAGCTGCTAAGCTGGCCAGTGACTTATGCGCTGCACTGGCATTTTCTTTGGCTTTCAGACAGCTCATGAAATGAAAGCCAAGCTTGCTGTACTACGCTTCTGACAGATGAGGAAGGGCTGGGGACTTAGCAACCAGGACAAACAGGCCCAAACAGCTGTACCTGGAATAGTCTGACAGCAGCAGAGACATTGTAAAACGTCATGGCCTCTCCCAGTTGGCAAGGTTCTTGAGCAGTAACAGGTGCTAAACCCTACCCTGAGATTAACTAGGTTACCGGACTTTGGGACTAAGATGTGGGGCATACTCTCCAAAGGGAGGCAGGCCAGGGAAAAGCCACTGAACACCAGAATGAAGAAAACTATGCCAAGGTAAGGTATGTGGTTATGGGAGTCAAAGCTGCTTGAGGAGCCTGCCAATCTACAGAGCCACCATGGAAACTTGCCACAGCCCTGCCAGGTGGGTGTAAACATCCTTCAGTCTTTCTTCATCACTGCTGTGATGTGAACCCAAGGCTGAGGAGAGGCAGCATTGCTTCCCTGTTTGCTTTGCAGGTCCCAGAAAATTATAAAGCAGCATCTGGAAATCTCTTCACCTTCATATCACTGCTATTATCAACAGCTACAGTAGCAAGAGTGTCAGCATCCATTCATTAACTAACTTCTATGGGTCAGACACATATTAACTTGAATATTCCCAAGAATCCTGGAAAGTGCCTATTATTCTTAGACCCAAGAGAAACAGCACCTTGCCCAAAGTCCTGCAGCTAGGAAGTGATATTTGAATCCAGGTGTGTTTGACCTGAGGTCTCCTCAGACCAAGCTCCTCAATCTTACTAAGTTCCCCTCTCCTCATCTAGAAAACAAGGATAACAACAATACCGATTCCACAGGATTGCTGTGGTAATTAAATGACAGTGATAATTAAATGACAAAGAACACACAAAGAGCTTAGTTTCACTAACTGGTACATAATAAAGGATTAATACACATTTTTAATGTTATTATTGCTATTACTACTCTGAAAAGTTTCCTAAGATATGGAGGAAAACAAAAAAGACCAACATATATTTGAATTCTTCCTAAAGTGGGCTCTCTTTTACACTATTCACAGACACTCTCAGATGCCACTGGTAAACACAGTTCCATTTCCAGCAGGAAAACTTCAAAAACCCTCTTGGTCATACTCACATTCTACCATGGGGAACTCTACTTTGCTGAACGGGATGCATTGGCCTGGTGTTCCCCCTGAGTTTCTCTTTGGGTGATTTCAACAACTTGGAACTTGATGAGGATGCACTAAGAACACCTCCACTGGAAGAACGGTTGTTTCCACTTGCACTGCCTCCTTTGCTTTTGGACAGAGAAGGGAAGAAGGAAAATACTGAAGTGGGAGGAACGGTCAGAGAAGGCTTGCTGGATGAACTGTGTCTTCTTTCTGAAAAGGAAAACAAATAAAAAAAAGACACGTTTCAGGCAAATCTCAAATGTAACTCTGGAAGAGTTCCTTGAAGTCAATACATTTAAGTTAAAATATATATCATTAATTAAATGAACATATGTTAAACTCAGCAGCTTTCAGAAATGGAGTATCTAGGCCTCACAGACTCGCTTAGGATTTTAGGAACTGGTCCTTCTGTTTCCCAAGTATCTCAGCATAAAGAGGTTTATCACTTATACCCATTAAGAAATTAAATGACCATCCTAAATATGAGAATATTGCCTTTTTAGGTTTTGCATGCTAGAAACGAACCTCACTGGCTCCAACTTGCATTCAGAGAGAGGAAAATTATTCATCTAGTGTTCTGCTAATTGATACTGCATGGGATTCTTTCTTCCTTTCTAGCATAGTACCTCTCTGATTTTCAAAACAGCAAAATCTTAAGAAACAAGTTGTACCTTCTTTTTATTTTTTGTGTCACTACCCCCAGCATATGACACCAAATAAGACTGTTTCTAGGGTTATCGTATCATTCCTTAAGAATCTGTGCTGAAATTTTCCAGTGAATCATTTTACCCCCACCCCCCTTTTTTTTAATAATCTCACTTGACTACAGATGGCATAGCTCCGGTTCACACCACTAAGATGCCAAAGGCGCAAGACAAAAATACCACAAATAGCTACGCCTGTTTTTTAAACCAGGAAGTAATTCATGGTTAAGTACAGACTACAAAGGTTTTGCTGAAAATAAATCTATTCACTGGAGAATCAGGTTTTCTCAGAGTAAGACAACCCAAACTAATATAAATCAAGAGTTGTTGAAGAATGTTACCATCAGAAACAAGTCAATTATTTGGTAGCTTTATCCACTTAAGTACTTTAGTAGCTGCCTTCAATTAAATTTGTAATGTATAATTACACATTTGGGCCAGGCTCAGTGACTCAGTCTGTAATCCCAGCACTTTGGGAGGCCCAGGCAAGTGGATTGCCTGAGCCCGTGGGTTCAAGATCAGCCTGGGCAACTTGGCGAGACCATATCTCTACAATAAATTAAAAAAAAAAAACAAAACAACTAGCCGGGTACAGCAGCACGCGCCTGTAGTTCTGGCTACTTGAAAGGCTGAGGCGGAAAGATCGTCTGAGCTCAGCAGGTCAATGCTGGGGTAGTTTTGAGCATGCTACTGCACTCCAGCCTGGGCAATAGAGTGAGACTCCAACTCAAAAAAACAAAAAAATTACACATTTGCTTAACTCTAAATTTTAAAATGTATGTGACCCAACAGTGACTTATCACAATATGGAAGCTACATGAGTATTAAAAGCATTAAGCATATTAGAATCAATTACTACAAACATCACTTAAATTGCTTATTTATAAAAGTCTTCTTATAGTAGCCCTGAGACTCTCGGTGAAGCTGTGATGATATTTCTGGAAGGACAGTGATGGTGCTTTACGAGGTATTTAAGAGCCTGTTCTACATCCGTACAAAATTATGCTATCTACAGAAAGAATTCAAGTTTTTCAACTCAACCACAAGGCTACAATCAAGGTTAAATTAATAGTGATTTATAAACGTCTCCTGCTTTTTCCCCCTCCAGTATGAAAGTTGTACGCAAGGAAGGGAAACCTAAAGTACCCTCAGTTTAATAATTTTTCAAATTTGGCATCTAAGTGGTTAGTTTTTCTTCCAGGTATGGTGGCTTACACCTGTAATCCCAGCACTTTGGGAGGTCAAGGTAAGAGGATTGCTTGAGCCCAGGAGTTCAAGATCAACCTGGGCAACATAACAAGGCATCATGTCTACAAAAAAAAAAAAAAGTTTTTATCTATTCTGTGACCGTTAACACTATAAACATACTTCTAAACATAAGCACTTGTCAGCCAGGACTGTAAACAGCCAGGACTGTTGGAAGTTATGTCACCTGCCTCGGATGATGAAGCTTCCATAAGCTGTGTCTCCATCATCGTCCTCTGTGAGGTATGGCATGAAATAGGTGTTCAATTGACGTTTGCACAACTGTTATAGCTTTTATTGTGAAAGGGAGTTTTTTTGCAAAAGACCCTAGACCAGTGGTTGTCAACCTTGCATATACATTGGAATAACTAAGGAGCTTTAAAAAACACTGATGTGTATGTCCCTCCCTTCAGAAACTGCAATTTAACTGGTTTAGGGTGTGGTCGGAGCATCCAGACTTTGAGAAGCTTTCCTGTGTGATTCTACTGTGCAGCCCAAGTTGAGAGACTACCAAGGAGTAAGCTAAGGCCTCCAGAACCATTAACCACAGCTGAATAAGTTAACATCTGCATGGCACTGAGAATATTATCTGGTGCAAGGCACTTTATATAAGGGTTAAATAAAACTCATTCTTACCACTTGTAAACTAGTGCTTTCCAAACTTTCATCAACTGCAAACTATTTTATCATTCTTATCAAAGACACACAAAACACGTTTTTAAATTAGCATTTTAATTAAAATGATCAACTCTATCATTTCCTCCTTCTCCTTAATCTAATACTAACCAGTCCCTCATAGAGGTATTTGGAACTGTATAACTCTTCATACAGGATTTCAAAAAGGTTGGCATTTCTAGTCCCTCAGCACTTAATCACTAGCAGCACCCCTCTGCCATAGATAACCTGAAATCACTCTCTAATCCATTTCCAGATGGGTTCCAGGGTGAAGGGGACCACCACTATGCTCAACCAAGAGATACTTTTCCAAAACACTATCTATGAAACAATCAGTTTGGTATGTATGTTTTTTTGATATACACTAAAATAACAATATTCATCCACGTTCATCTACAAAAATTACCTGTGTACCTCCTAGAGCAGTGCACTGAAAGGATAATACCTATCTATCGTATGACAAAAGAGAAAACTCTCAACCAGAACTTTGATTTCTAGGAAGTATACTCCTTTTACTCCCTGGGTAACAGAATTCACAAGCAGTTATCTCAGAGAAAATGTGATATATTTTCTCCAGGATCAAATGATTAGATAAAATTATCAATCTAATTAAATACCCTCAGTTTTGCTATAAAGCTTCTTTTGAGAATGCAAATATTCCAAAGCCACTGATATGCTAAGGAACAATGTGAGCATAAAAAAATTTTGCATTTGCTTTTCCGTGATTTGGGTCTGCAAGAAATTATAGGTGAATGCAGCCACATGGCTGAACTGTGCCACATGGACATACACAAAATGCAAATCCCTTAAACCTCCACTATCCACCTCAGTTCACCATGAGTGTTATGAACCGCACCCAAACACATTTAGTGCTACAACTTTCTATCCAATTTCAAATAACCCACGTCCACCACTCAAAGTAACTCACAAGCTGAAACCCTTCCCATGCCAACTTCCACAAACAAAACATCAGATCTTTTCAAGGTAAACTGCCATGTGTATTTCAGTATTTATGTATTTTTTTAACTGTTTAACATATGTAAGACCGTGCTACCATTTTCATTAAGTTCCTGTCTTTTTCTGTGTGTGTCACTAATGAAGTTTGTGAGTGTTGTGCCATAACCCTATTTGCCCAATATGCCTTGTGTGGTTTTTATTGAACAATTTTGCATAGTATGGTAATTTTTTAGGAATGCATGCTGTGTTATATAGCAAAACTGACTATAACTTTAAGCTTATCCTTTCAATTTTCTATTCCCATCATGGTCCACCCTCCTGTATTCTTTAGTTAACATAATCTTTTCTTTCTTGCCTATTAATTCTTAATTTGGGATTTAGCACTAGAAAATCAATGTTCAAAGCTTCCTAACATTAAAAGTCTGCTGATATATCAATAATATTTCAAAAAAATTTCTATTTTCTACTTCAACAACAATACAACCTATTTAAAAACTAAGAATGGCAATCTACCACACGAATCTTTTTCATTGACTAAAGTTTGAAACATTGTGGGGTGTGTGTGTGTAACTGAGATTCTGGCTGAAAAGTGCCAGTTCAAGTCCTTGTCATGCTACCAAATTAAAATGTTCCTTTAAAAAATGGACTGGTAACTTATTCTGTGAAAAGGACAGCATCTGACTTTCCTCTCACAGGAAAGCAAGGAGGAAAAACCAAATTAAGTTACAGTTCAACTGGACTCCCCTCATCCTTTCACTATAGGTCCTTTTTTTCATAAAATTTTAAACTGTGCTTCCAGCTTTAAAAAAGAGTTTGTTTCTAGATCAAAAGAGAAACAGGCAAATCATGGATAGGCCTAGGGACCCCATATTAAATGGACAAAGTGGTAGCCAGATGCTAAACGTAACTGCAATGTGGCTTGCTGAGGAGTCCAAGTTGAGTTTTCAAAGCGCTCCTCTCTCCAGGATCTGGCACCAGCCCAGAGAAAGCACACTCTGTCCCTGAATGAGGAGAGCACTGTGAATGCCCAGCAAGGAAGAGGCAGCCAGGCAGACTGAAGGACAAGCAAGTACTGACACAGGGAAAGACAGAGCAGAGACAAAAACAGACAAACATAACAGACAGAAGAAAGAGACAGAGAGACAGAGAGAGAGAGAGAGAGAGAGAGAGAGAGAGAGAGAGAGAGAGAGAGAGAGAGAGAGAGAGAGAGAGAGAGCGCGCGCGCGCGCGTGCGTGTGTGTGTGTGTGTGTGTGTGTGTGTGTGTTGGGGACAGAGTAGGTAGAAGCGGGGAGAGGGAGAGAAAGCTTCATAGGGTGCTCTTTCCTTTTGTGGCTTCAACATGTGACATGGCTGAAGGCAAGGGCAGGATATTAGGGGAGTGGGAGGAAGGACAGCTCTCTGTAGGTCTTCCAAAATGGAATGCAACCAAGAATACTGAGCTTGTGATTTTGAAATCATGCTGAAATTAAAAAAAAAAATTTTTAGTAGTAATATCCAGGTATAAACCAAAAAGGAGGTTAAAGCAAATAATTAGATATTTTTATATCAAAAATAAATATTGCCTTGAAAACTAAAAATAATTTATAATGCACAAGTGTCAAAATGAGGGCACAAACCTAACATGCAGTCAAAACAAACTGTAACTTCAAACGTTATCATTCACATTTGAAAAAAAACTAGAAGAATATATGTCAGGCTTTTTTAAAAAGTGGTTATTCCTAAGAGTATAGGTTTATTTAGAAAATTTTCTCTGTATTGTTTTTCTATAATGTTTTATCAGATACATACTTCTTAAAAAAGAATAAAATTGGTGTTCTGGTCTCAGTTTCACATATGCCAAAATACAGCAAGGCATACTATCATTCATGAGCATAGAATCGATTTACTCCATTCTCAATGGGCACTGTGCAAGAGTGGCTAACAGCTAAGAAACTCCCACAAAACTCCTTTTACTCAGGTTCTTTTCTTATATCTTTTCAAATCTCTTACTAATCTTTTATAATCCAAACAACCAACTAATGAGAAGTCATACCTTCAGCAACAACAACAACAACAGCTGCTACTGCTTATTGTGCACAAACCATAAACCAGGCATCATGCTATGAAATTTACAGGATTATCTCATTCAATCCTGACCATGTTTCTAATGAAGCAGATACTATCATTAACCCCACTTTCCAGATGAGGAAGAGAAGGCTTTAAAGGACTCAAGTCAGTTGCCCAACATTATACAACTAGTTAGGAGGCAAAGTCGTGTGCAATCCCAGACAGGCTGACTCCATCACCCAGGTGAAGGCACACTGCAACTCACCTGCTCTTAAATGGAATTAGCAGCAAGTCAGAAAATAGGATCCAAAGGCAGGCAGAAAGGGATAAACATGAGGGTTGGGACAAAAGTCAGTAAGAAGTTCATCTTCCCCCAAGTGTTTGGCAAAGGCAGGCTAACTGTTAGCATTAAAGTCTGCATCGGATGAACATTTAATGTTGCCGATGATAATTTTTTGGTAAACTTGGGGTAAGATCTAGAATATGTTTAAGGGAAACACAGATTGTCTTAGATTTCATCTTTCCATTTTTATATTTGTTATCCTAAAGATCAGCTATGGGTGTGAAAGCCAGAATAGCATTCCTCCCCCCGCCCCCACAGGGGGTCTTAGAGCAGCCAAGATGGTTTGAAGAGTGGATTGTGGTAGAAGGTACCAATCACGGGCTGCCTTTCTCACTTGGCTAAAAAGAATCAACTTAAACAGTTCCCAGATGAACATGCTCTGCAAAGGACTATCAGGAAAAGCAGCAAATACCTGTTCAATAGGATTAGGCTGGACCCCACCAATCAATACAAGTATGCATGCTTCTAGTGACTTTTGGGTCATTTAAGGTTGCCACTCAGCAGAGGCCCAGGGCTGTTGGGCACAGTCTTTATACGTACGGGCTGGGTAACTAATCAGCCTGAATAGAATCAAAAATCAAATAAGAATATATTCTTTTAGATCACCTGGAAAGGGCAAGAACTTTGGAGTCAGAGACACGTGAGTTCATATCCTTGTTCTGCCGGTTATCAGTTTGGTGACCCTGGGCAACCAGCTCACTCCATCCTCCTTGGCAGCATCTTCATCTGCCAAGCCTACTCTGCAAGGTAGCTGGGGACTTGAGTCCTTTAAAGCTAAAGTTATTTTATAAGTAAAAGGTTGGCTCATTTTCCTAACAGAACTCAGGAGATACTGAGAATTGCAAGTGGAGTAGAATAAAGCGAATATCAAGTCTCAAATTCACTTTATGGATCCAAAGGTGGAAATTTGGGGCAGATTTTCAAAGCAAGGATTCCTAAAATTCACATCTTTCTTTAAATAAAACTCATACTTTTGGATAGCTTCAGTCAGGTAAGATTAACAGAGTGTACACTGTACATGGAAAGGCATTCTAAGAAATAACAAAGAAATACCAATGCACACTTCAAGGAATGTATGATTTCATGCTGTCTCTGATGCCCAATTCCACAAACACCCCACAAGATTCCCATTTAAAGCAAAGATTTTTAATAAACAAGCTTAGACATGGCTATTAAATGTAATACACAGGTAAACATACACGGAGTCTTTGGTCAGGTATAGCAAGTAGCAATGCATATAAAAAAGCTCAGTTTAGAAACTCTGTGCTTTCCATTAAGCTATCCCTTCACAGAATTATTTATTGATTATTTTTATGTCCAGGTTGAAAAATAATTGCAGTGTGCTACTATATAGCTTCCAATTAACCCAAACTATCATATACCACTTTCAGGTCACCAAGCACAATTTGTGAGGTGTCAATCGGCATCATCTGTCTTTCACAATATTATGACCTCCTCTTAAGAAACATCCATGAACAGGACCTGAGGCAGACTAAAAACTAAGACTGCATTTAAAAAAAAAAGTCAGCACTTCTTTCTTACACATCTACTTTGCTCCACACCAGTGTTTTCCCTAATGACTTTGTCATTCATATCTGAATTATATTTTGAATTCTTCACCAAATTTGCACAATATGTTGTTTACTTAATATATTTTAAAATATTTTGTGTCATACTAGGAACTATGTAATTTAGTACTGTCCTAAGCAGTAATATCTGTGGAAAAAATGACTTTGGGTTTGACATAGGTGCTAATAGCTATTAAAATAGCTTTCCTAATAGCTATTTAAAAATACATAGCACATCACTTAAAATCATACCATGGACTACACATAAATATTAAGCATTTCATATTTTCCCATTACTTTCGTTGCTGCCAACTTTGTCATGTAAATTTCCTTATTCTGCTTAAAAGCACTCACATGTGCCTGACCAGCAAACGCGGACCTACTCCAGCCACTCTGTTGTCCCAGGTTCTTTTTAATCCTAATTCTGCTTTCTCTTTGATCCAATTTCTTTAGTTCCCCAAGCACTTGATGAAACTATTCCAGAGAGAGCCGGGTGTAGTCTAATTGCTGAAAAGAAAGCAAATCGATGGGACTGTCCCTGGAACATTCAAATCTCAAGTCGGGGAATTCAAAATTGACCCCTGACATGCAGTGCCTCAAAGGACAATTAGCCAAAATTGGGGCTGGGAGGCAGCTTCAGAGCATGCTTAGGTGGGTTACAAATGGCACTGGAAAACACTGAGAAAGAAAAAGACTGCCACAAAGCACTCGGCATCATTTCCACTAGAGAGATTTAACTGAAAAGGATGATTTCAACACTGGCTGCCCTAACAAATTAGTCTCCAACTGCTACCTCTGCCAAACGCATTTCTCCTCCCCCTAAAACAGAGGTGCTTTTAAATTAAAATATAAGGGGAAAGTGCAAAAAAGAGAGTCATTTACAGCACTTGGGTCACTTGAAACAACTTTTCACCAGAGGTCTATAATCAAATTATCAAGCTCTTCGAGTCAGTGCTTCATGACAGAAATAAAGGCCCCACTAAAGTATTCAGGTCTCTTGGCATTTCCATGTCTCTGAGCAGGGCGCACATTGCAGCATACCCATTCACACTGGCTGCATGAAAGAGAACAGATCACAAAGGGCAGATTACAAGGGAGAACGACTCCACTCCAGTGGGGGAAGGGACAGGCGTGAATGGATTGTAAATAATGTTGCTAAGAAAAGAGCAGAAATATGGCAACCTCAAATAATCCTCTTGCCAGGAATTCTTCCCAAGAGGACTGTTCTTTCTGAACTTTGCTTTCAAGTATGTGAGGAATATGAAAAACTTACTGGATATCTGAAGGACACTCCTCCCCTGTTTAACTTGTAGCTCTTTGCAAACATTTGTAAAAGGGCTTTTAAGAAAAATCTAAATGCTTTACTGAAAAAGAAAAAAAGGAGGGGTACTGAATGTTATAACAGTTGATCACCTTGGCTGTAAGTATAACATCTCTACTTCATTAGACCATCAAAAGACAGCCTGTAGAAAATCAAATGGTCTGGTGACCAGTTTGTTTCTGAAGGATGCCCTTCATATATGCTCCTGAAACCCTGTAGGTGTAGACTTTTGACCCGAGGGTTATCATCCTCTCAAATACACACACACTTTTAAAATACCTTTTGAGAAAAGCTTGCTGCTACTTTTGAGCATAATGTAATCAGCAAACTGTGTTGTGTATGCCACCTCTGTGATCCTGGTGTCACCGTTCTGACTACAGATATCATGTAATGAATGACATGCTGGCTGACACTTGTACTTTGCTAACAGCCAGAAGGACTTCTCTCTGCTGTGCTCAGGAAGCACAGTGCTACCCAAATGATGCTGACAGAGGACAGTAATTAATCACACTGCCTGAAAGAAATATGACCTCACCATCTGAGTGATACACATCATTTTGTAAAATTTCACTTTCCCGTCTCCTCACACCATCATTCACTTCAATTGTTTCTATTCATCAGGTACCAACATGTGACAAGAAAAAAAAAAGAGAGCCTAAACCCAAATGCACCAGTCTCTGGCTATTTTTGATTTAATCCTCTGTGTGTGTGTTGGGGGGGGAGCACCCTATAATTTCAGTAATTTGCCTTTACTAGTTGAGTCTTACAATTTGTTATACCACGTACAGTTCAAGCATCAAACATACTCAGTCCTTAAGAATCTCTATTGGAAGGTTGAGGTGGAAGATTTGCCTGAGCCCAGCAGGTTAATGCTGGGGCAGCCTTGAGTGTGCCACGGCACTCAGCCTGAGTGACAGAGTGAGACTCCAACTAAAAAATAAATATATAAATAAAAAGAATCTCTATAGTCACATTATGGGTGTGGGTCACAGTTTTTCCCAAGTGAAGGATGTAGTGCTATCATCAAAATTCATAAAGAGAATTTTAAAAACAAAAGCAAATTAAACCTTTAGCACTCAAAACTAATTTTTACATGTACACATAGGGAGAGAGAGAATAAAAGGAACCAGGTAAAACTGAAATTAGAGGAGCTGTCTAGTTTTTGTTTGGTTGGCTTTGCTTTGTTTTTATTTTTATTCTTTAATTTTTTTGAGTTGGGGTCTTACTTTGTCACCCAGGCTGGAGGAGTGCCATGGCATGAGTACAACTCACCACAGCCTTGACCTCCTGGACTCAGGTGATTCTTCTACCGAAGCCTCCTCAGCAGTGGGGACTACAGGCACAGCTACTGAGTTTTTGTAGAGATGTAGAGACGAGGTCTTGTCATGTTGCCTAGGCTGATCTTGAATTCCTGAATTCAAGCAATCCTCCTGCCTCAGCCTCTCAAAGTGCTAAAATAAAAGGTGTGAGCTGCCACAGAAGGTCTTGGTTGTTTTTTTTGTTTTTTGGGGTTTTTTTTTGAGTTGGAGTTTCACCCTCCTACACTGGAGTGCAATGGCACACTCCTGACCACCACAGCCTCGACCTGCTGGGCTCCATAATCCTTCCGCTTCAACCTTCCAAGTAGCTGGAACTACAGGTGTGTTCTACCACGCCTGGCTAATTTTTTTGATTATTGTAGAGATGAGGTCTCGCCAAGTTGCCCAGGTGGGTCTTGAACCTGCAGGCTAGGCAATTCACTCACCTTGGCCTCCCAAAGCGGGGGATTACAGGTTGAGCTACCAAGTCCGGCGGCCTTGGTTGTTTTTAAAAATGAAAATTCAGGTCAGGCATGGTAGCTCGCACCTGTAATCCCAGCACTGTGGGAGGCTGAGGCAAGAAGATTGCCTGAGTCCAGAAATTTGAGATCAGTCTGGGCAACTTGGCGAGACCTCATCTCTGCAATAAATCAAAAATTTAGCTGGGCATGGTGGTGCGCCTGTAGTCCTAGCTACTTGGAACGATGGGGCAGAAGGATCACCTGAGCCCAGCAGGTTGAGTCTGTGGTAGCCATGATCATGCACTGCATCCTGGGCGACAGAGTAAGAAACCAACTAAATAAATAAATAAGGAAACTTCTGAACACGAATCCCAACAGGGAGCATTATCTTCTCAGGTCAATAAAGAACAGTAACTCCAAGGTGCAATGAAATGATAGTACCATCTGCTGAAAAATGCTGCACTGAGCCTGTCAATCACAATCCCTATTGCTATTTTCCATTAGTTTTGTATCCTTTTTATTTCACTTTATTGTGGTGGGGGAGGGGAGAAGACCCCAAGACCAGAACGTGGGAATAACAAAAATCTCACACTCAGAACACAACCTAAAAGGCCTCCTTTATTACACATTCTGTTAATAAGGAATGAGTGATTAATTACTTAGGAATGCAAATGTTTTCAATGAGTTTGCAACATGCGTTTGTATTTTCTGAAGTGAGAAACAGTATCTGCTCCACCTACAGGCCAGGGCTGTCAACTGTTAAAACACCAGAAATGATATGCAAAAATGAAACTAAAAACAGCAAACTTAAAACTGCCTGACAAGAGTTTTCAGAGTCAATTATAGGGAATCGATAGCAATCTGATCAAAAGTTTGACAGCGATATGTATTCAAAGACCCACAACTGGGGAGCTAAATTTCAACCTCAATTAAAACCATCCGTTCAAGCTCATTACTGCATAAGGTATGAAAATTTGGATCCAGTGAAAACTAAAGAACTCAACTGTCACCTCACTTCCTGCGTGAAGAAGACAGAAGGCAGAGAGATAGGTAGGGTAATGTTGAAAATTGCCTCCCAATCCATC
Organism: Carlito syrichta; assembly: GCF_000164805.1. Classification (NCBI taxonomy): domain Eukaryota; kingdom Metazoa; phylum Chordata; class Mammalia; order Primates; family Tarsiidae; genus Carlito; species Carlito syrichta. The sequence goes on from NW_007214816.1 coordinate 516,490, forward strand.
CAAGAAGAATCAGCTTAGCTCTGCTGGCTACCGAAACACAACTGAAAAAACTGGTCTTTTCTGGCAGTCAATCCATAATTAAATTTTTATATACTCAATTTAAGTTACTAAATGACTTCCTAGCGTTACTATTTGTATTTTGAAGTTGTTCTTCCTCTTGACGCTGTGTTCTGTTTGAAACTTTGCTATGGATTTGAAGTATCTGACAAAACAGCTTTCAAACACATTCTACAGGAAACACTGAGAACTGCCTGTCATGAAACCTCACTTACCACAAGTAAGATAAAAAACAAACAGTTAAAGTGTGTTACAATGTTCCTCCATTTTTAGAGAGCAACATAACCAATGCTCTGTTTTGAGATATGGGAACTGTTTGGTGCAAACCTCAGCATTTTGCTGGAGTTAATAGCAAACTCAACTCCTGTCTGTGTTTGAACTTTGGCCAGATCACTCAAATGACATTTCAGAATGGCTCCCGTGGACAGCTTGCAGCCGCTAATCCCTCCTGCTGCGATTACCCACTCTGATCCCCTAGCTCCGCAGAGCTCCCTCCCCTCCACCACTAGAGCAGCAGAGCACTCCTGGCCTGTTGGCAGGGCAGGACAAACGCCAAGAGTAAAGAGGCCTGCACAAACTCCTCCCAACTTTGCTTGGTTCTAAGTAATGTTAGCAAAGACCTAACCCACCTTCCGCAGGCTCATCCAGAATTGGGCCGCAAGCCAAGCCCAGCCTCTGAAAACTGCCACGGAAAACTTACCCAGTGGAGCTTTCAGCTCCTGCGCAGAGGAAGGGCTGCTCTGGAGAGGCGGCTTGTTACCTTCCATTCACAGAATTTGGTTGTGCTTCATTGCACACTTGCTACTGCAGGCTTGCATGATTTTGGTCTGCCCACCAACTCCAAATATGCTCCATGTTTGGGCTTATGTAACATTTGCTACTACTGTAAAAAAGCACTTGAATTACAAAGGTCCTGGCAGATCAACAGAAAACAGGGGGTGGAGTCTAATTTCATCTAATATGGTCATACAAGGCGTCCTGGCTGGTGTAAATTAATCTTTCTATTTGAAAGGCAACTTGCCAAAACTAGGGAAGATGGAATTTATAAATTTAACCTGCTAAGACGTGAATTACTCATACCTAATTTTCCCGAATACTTTTAAACTGACATGGTTAATGCCTAGTATATTAGAAAATTTACATGTTTCATAACAAAACCTATGTATTAAGCCTCAGTAAACCTAAAAATCTTAAACATTTCTATAAATATCCACAGCCTTTTTCCATGTCTCTTATTTCCCTTTAGTAAGAGAAACCTACTTACTAAACTTTTTAAAAAAGTTTGTTATACCTAAGCATGCTTTACCTTCCCTAAATCTAGTAACAAAAATCTTAACCCATTTTCTGTGCATATTTGTAAAATATGTATAATTTGTAACCACCTGATTGCCCAGAATCTGGTGTTCAATCACTGGAGGACTAACTAAAGCTTTTACATTTTTAAATTCAGTAATTTATTTGAGTGGCTCCTTATAAACAGTATCACCCTAGCCTGGCTATTTCCCTCTCTTAGCCCTATTACACTCCTCTTCTGATCAATTAACAAATCTTACTGTCAAATAGACATGAAATCCCAGTATGGTGGCTTGCACCTATAATCTCAGTTATTCATGAAGTCATATGAGCTCAGGAGTTAGAGATCAGCCTGCAAAACAATAGCAAGACCCCCATCTCTAAAAATAAAAATATTAGCCAGGTATGGTGGTATGTGCTTGTAATTCCAGCATTTTTAGAATGTTGAGGCAGGAAGATTGTTTGAGCCTAGGAGTTTGAGGCTGCAGTGAGCTATGTTTGCACCACTGCACTCTAGCTTGAGTGACAGAGTGAGACTCTGTCTCTAAAAAAACCAACTCCCCCCCAAAACTCCCCACAAACTGACAGGGGGAAAAACTGCCAGCTGATCTGAGTTCTATTATAATAATGGCTTAGATGCCTGATAGTTCAGAATGAACTATTTTAAATGTCAAAAGGGGGACAATTTTCTCTACAGAATTCCATTACCCCAGAGAGACTATTTGGCAAAAATCATGAATTATATGTATGGAAATGATTTGGCCTGGAAGGGGTGGGGAAGATTCTAAGTCACCAAAATGGCTTCCATTAGATCAAACACAAATTCTAAATTGACTCTAAAACAAATGAATAGTAGCTACACTGCCCTATTTTCATAAGCGTTCAGATTCCAACCATGTCAGCAATATTAAGATCTAAGAGGTTTGCAGAAATCCACTTTTTTTTCTTTTTTTTGGAACCACAGCAATACAATCGAAAATTATGATGGCCCTTAAAAGTTGCTAGAACAATGTAAGGGAAAAGCCACCAGCAAGCTTCAGAAGTGCAGGATGAGGATCCTTCTCCCAAATCTTTTCAAAAATTCATTAGCAAAAACAAGGACTTCAAAGTAATTTATTAAAGCTTTTCTTAAACTAGAAAAAAAAAATTCCATGCCTATACATCCTGACTGCAACAACTGCAACAGGTCTTAGTTACTGTTCACTGTACCTCACCTGCTCTCCCCAAGGGGCAGTTGAGGAGTCTTTTTGATGTCATCAATAGCAGAACTGGGGTAAAGGGCCTTTTTTCGGTCTAAGCCTCAGTCCCACATCACTGTACCTGTTGGACTGGATACCAGAATCCTTGCCAGCCTCCAAGCAAAATGCTTGTGTTTCTAATGTTCCCCTTTATACAAAGTGATAGTACTAGTGGCGGGAAAAACCATTATGAGAAGCAGCTAATCTATGACAGTTCTGGGAATCAAGTCATTCTGTAACCCTGCTAAAAACCAGGGTATACTTTAGCATATGTTCTTAAATGCTACAACCATATATCTGTATTTAAGTTGTTCATAGATAAACAAGAGAAAAACAATTTGAACTTATTTTTAAGACCTACATCAGAAAATAAATGATAATGTAGGCCAGGAAAAAATAATTTTTATGCACTAAGAATATAGACAAATACAGAAAAATTGGGAGTAAAGCTCAGATTACAGTTTTAAATACATATGCCTCTCTTAGTGCCTGTAATAAAATGTGTAAGCAAATACTACTTGGAAAGCATTACGATTATTTCCTTCAAATCATTTCCCAATGTTCTATTCAAATAAAATGTATTTTGATATTAAATATCCCAATGATGGTTCATATTTAAGTGTCTAGGTCTGGGGACATGATAATATTTCTTTTTCCTAAGAAAAAATTTTAAAGACTAAAGAATAAAAAAATACTATAGACTAAAATGTCATTTTAATAGAATAACACCTGTGCCTTACAGAGCAAAAATTGTATGTACTGGCTGTGGTTTGGATAGTGTGCACAATTTACTCTGGTGCAAAAAGAAGTTCTGAACTGACAAAATTCTGTGAATTAGCCCACTTGCAGCAAACAAACAAACGTGCAGCGGCTAGGAGAGGCAGTAAGAGTTTAGATTCAGGGGGCGGCCAGCCTGCAGTCTGAGCACTTCTAGTTGTATAGCCTTGGGCAAGAACCTCCCATCCTCACCTGGGAGCAGATACTGCCTCCTCCCATGGGGCTGGGGTGAGGAGTAAATGAGATAACTCATGTAATACAATGCCCAGCACTTCTTAAATGTTTGGTAAATGTTACCTATTATGATTACAACCAAAGAGAAACTGGATGGATGACATCATGAGAAAGGAAAGATTAGTTAGGGTAACACAGTAAACCAGAGAAGAACAGACATTTCTATTATAGAAATTAGTCAAGTCCCCACAAATCTTGGGATTTCCTAAACTGAATCCCTGAGAAGCCAGCAGAGGTGTCATTTGGTGTTCTGTAGGGCAACAAACAAGTTGTTGGCAGTTCAGAAATATTGTGTTCTTGTCACTGGTGTTAGCCAGTTCTCCCTTTTACAGGAATACAAGTCTCCACTAACTCCACTTCACTGTCTCAGCAGGCTGGGCGAGTTATAATTGGCCTTAATTGGCACTTACAGGAGCTTTAACATTCCTTACCTGCTGCCAAGGAGCACTTGAAAGGGGGAAAAGTATTTTCAAACTTGGAAATACCAAGCAATTCATTCAGCTGTGGGCATGCTATCCAGAATCAGATTAGCTTCACCAAGAAATGTTGCTATGTTATCATACAGTGCTCATTAGGTATTCAGGCTGGATTAGGAGAGGGGGGAGATGAAGTTTAAATGGGGATAATTCACCTTGGGGGCTAAAACCATGCAGCAGCCTTCTTCCTCTAGCTGATCTTTCGGTGGATGGCTCTTCAGGGCTCAGCTACACTTCATGTGTGTAAGGAAGGCAAAGAAAATATATCTTCAGAGCCTGAATTACATAGGCTTCAAGTTAACTGCAGTCTGATTTTAGCCCAGGCATTACTTGGTACACAAAATGAACACTGCTAAAAAGTGACCAGCTATACCAAATGCAAAGAGCATAGTGAGATGGCAATGGTTTTTCCTTGGCCTTGTAATTAATCTCATAAAAAAACTGTTATCCTCTAGGCGACTACACATTTTGCAGAGGAATCCCAGCCTAAGAGAACTAGATTTCTTCCATAAGGTATATTTCCATATAGAATGAACAAAAACTTTCCATGCCAGGGAAACTTCCTGTAATTGTTCAAATGAAATTAAAAAAAAATTATCACTTGTTTTAAAAGATCACTTTGCCATATATTATTAAATACTACCCAAAATTAGAAGACATTTGCTCCAATGGTAGTAATAAAGTTTATACTTATTCAAGAGATTCACTTTAAATTAAAATTAGTCGTGTGTGTGTGTGTGTGTGTGTGTGTGTGTGTGTGTGTATGTGTGTGTGTAAGGAACGCTGTGAGAGGTTTTAGGAAAATAAATGGAAGCTTAGGAAATTAAATATAACACCTACTCCTGGTGAAGAAACTCTCACATATGGCTGGTAGAGTTATAAAGTAGTATAGCAATCTAGTAGCAGCAATTAACACTGCAAATTCCTATTTTTTGACCCAGAAATACCCTCCTGAAACCCTATCCTACAGAAATGAAACCACCAGTAATATGAACCAGAGTGATTACTGTTGTTTTGTTTAGAGGCACAAAGCAAGAGACAACATGAATGTCCACGGAAGGCCTGGCTGAGAAAGCCACCGTACATCATACCTTAGAGCAGTATACAATCATTAGAAAGAGGAGCCCAGTGTTATCCAGGGCTGTGATGGGATTTCCATGAGGTATTGTTGAGCAGAAAAGAAGCACAAGTGTGCAAAACAGGAATATTTTTTGTTCAACCATCAACAAAAGTCCCTACGGATAAAATACATAATTCTGTATGCTTCCATAGAGTTACAAGCATGAGAAAAACAAAGATGGATGCATACTAAGAATGTCCTATGGTTTATAGGGTAGAGAGGACTGTTAGGGTTGGAGAAGACAGGGAGGTGGCAACAGCCAATGAAATAAGAAAAAGTAGGCTGCACTAAAAATAGAATGCTTGAGATGATTATATTTGTGTATTTATGTAAAAATATATTATGGGTGCACACATTTAATATGTTCATGTAACAATTAAAAAAATCTGTAAAGAAACTGGTCTAACAATTTTTTGGTCATAAAAATGCACTGTGAAGGGAGCTGAAGAAAAAATTTTAAAACATGCAATTCTGGTATTACACCAAATAAGTAAATCCTGATTAAGTCACTCTCTTCATTTATTTGGCTAAGCAGAGTAAGATTCGAACGTGCTAACGAAGCACAGCAAGAACTGGAAAAAAGACAAATGCCTGTTAGCCATTTTGGCAAACAACATCTTAACTTTCTAAAGCCCACTACAAACCTTCAGTATCAGAAGTTCTAATAACCTTTTTAAAAATATCAAGCATAAGTGACAATTAAACACATTTCTTTTGCAAGTTTATTTTTGACCTGAAGCAAATACAAATCAACAATTCTCTTGTGTGATTAGGAGCTTACTGCTGGTAGTTTAATTTATTTTAAATTAAAATAACTACCTTTTTCTGTTTTTTCTTTTTTTTTAAATTTCAAATGCCCAACATGAAAAGTTCTAAAATTACTCTGAAGTTTGCTTTGAAAATTGTTGTCTTAAAAACAAAATACAGAAGTAAACCTCAAGACAAAAATTTACACACACACAATGTGGAATGAGAAGGGAAACAGCTAAATTTAACTATTGCTCACTTGCCCCAAACCAGTTTGTTTTACAGGCTTGGATGAGCACATTCAATAGAGAATTATTCTAGGCAGGTAGTAGGTACTACAGCATTAAGAAGTGATTAAAAACTCCCTCTTCTGGTCACATGTAAGACCACAGCTAAACAGAGTTGAAAGAGCAGGTGTGTGTATCTTAGTCAACACACAAATTAGTAAGGTGAAATGATTGTCGGGAAAAACATTTTTTAGCAAACATAGCCAAAACATGGATTTATATCCTGAAATGTTTTCTTTAAAGTCTGAAGCACAGCCATTTCATACAAGCTAATAGTTTCAATATGTAGCACACAGTTAAGAGGAGCACCAATGAATATCAACAATTTGTATGCTTTTAATTTATTTATTTATTTTTTGAGTTGGAGTCTTACTCCGTTGCCCAGACTGGAGTACAGTGGCACGCTCCCAGCCACCGCAGCCTCGATCCACTGGGCTCCATCGATCCTGCTGCCTCAGCCTTCCGAGTAGCCAGAATTACAGGCGCACGCTACCACGCTTGGCTAATTTTTTATTTATTGTAGAGATGAGGTCTCGCCAAGTTGCCCCAGCAGGTCTCGAACCCAAGGGCTCAGGCAATCCACTCACCTCAGCCTCCCAAAGTGCTGGGATTACAGGCTGAGCCACAAAGACCAGCCTGTATGTTTTTAAATATATTAATTTCTTGTTGTTTATCAAGCCTGTTTGTAAAAAAGAATTCCAACTATTTTCCCCTACTTTATTAAGATATAATTGACAAATAAAAGTTGTTTATAGTTATACAGTGTAAAACATAATGTTTTAATATATATTTATTTATATACATATTTTTATATATTTATTGATATTGCCAGAAACTCACATTTTCACTGCTTTATTCTGGTGACCCAAGTTAGAACTGCTGAAGTAGTTCATTATATCCTAACAGTACAAACCTGGAGGACAGCTCTAACCAGGTTCCATGTGGAGAGTCAATATGCTGGAATACTGATAGAGATTCCCAAAGGAGGATGATCTTTAAAGCATAGTAGGCTGGGCTCGGTGGCTCAGCCTGTAATCCTAGCACTTTGGGAGGCTGAGGCGAGTGGATTGCCTGAGCCCACGGGTTCGAGACCCACTTGGGCAACTTGGCAAGACCTCATCTCTACAATAAATCAAAAAAATTAGCCAGGTGTGGTAGCATGCGCCTGTACTTCCAGCTACTTGGAAGGCTGAGGCAGAAGGATCGCCGGAGCCCAGCAGGTCGAGGCTGCGGTGGCCGGGAGTGTGCCACTGCACTCCAGTCTGTGCAACAGAGTGAGACTCCAACTCAAAAACAATAAAAAAAATAAAGCATAGTAAATAGTGGTGCTACATTGAAAATCTAAATGTCCATCAACAGGGGACTGTTAAATGAATTTAAATACATTAATAAAGTGGAATAATAGGCAGTCTTTAAAAAATACAGCAGAGCAATAGGTATTAACATGGAAAAATACCTAAGATTACTAAATTAAAAAGGTAAATGCATAACAAATCTAATTTTCCATTTGTGTGAGGGGAAAAGAAGTATGGAGATAAACATTACTTTATCCAGAGTATAGTAACCTTCCAAGAATATATGTCTAACAGTACCGCTGAAAAGCAACACAGAAGAATGCTGCTCATTCTGATTGCATACTCATACTCTTGTTGTTCATTTCTTTCTTTTTTTTGTCTTTTGAGTTGGAGTCTCACTCCCTTGCCTAGGCTGGAGTGCAGTGGCATGCTCACGGCCACCCCAAAGCTGACCTGCTGGGCTCAGGCGATCCTTCCGCCTCAGCCTTCCGAGTAGCTGGAACTACAGGCGCATGCTACCACACCCAGCTAATGTTTTGATTTTTTTGTAGAGATGAGGTCTCACCAAGTTGCAGGCTGTTCTTGAACCTGTAGGCTCAGGCAATTCCCTCACCTCAGCCTCCCAAAGTGCTGGGATTATAGGCTTGAGCCACTGTGCCTGGCCAGTTTCTTTCTTTTACAATGTATTTTACTTTTATAATGAAAGATAAATCAAAATGTGTTTTTGTCTTTTAGTCAAAAAATTCTTGTTACCCAACAATATGAGAAGTCTCAGGAAAGCGCACACATTCTCTTTTGTTTCCTGGTTTATACGACTAGATTACTGTAACAATAAAAAAATGAACAAATAAAAAACTGAAAAGAATAAATGACCCTCAAACTTGGCATCACTGCAATAATTATTCTCTTCTTCAATCTTTAGAAAATGTCTAAAGACTGAATATAAGGCTTTTCATTCAGGTCAGTGAACCTCATTAAAAATAAATGCCCATATGCAAAATGAAACAACAACCTCCTGATCCATAAGCTAAAGTAAATTCATCCAGCTGATAGCCAAAATCCCCATGAGTCATTCTTCCTCTCTTCCTTTCCTAGCCCATCCTGCAAGCCCTGCTGGCTTTACGCTTTCAATGCATATTTTAATTCCTTTCAAACCTCTCTGCCCTTGCTGTTTACAATCCTAATCTAAGTTTTCTACAAACCTAACCTTAAGTTTCTTTCCTGATCTGGTTCTCATCTTAACTAGTGCAAAATAGCCCACAAAGAGGTCTTCCTGGTTCCACAGAGCAACCATATATCAGATCATGATACTTCCCAGCACAAAATCCTCCAGTGACTTTGCATTACCTGCACTGTCCAATCCTGACTCTTGTCATGGCTTGCAGGTCCCAATGTCATCTGGGCCTGGCTCCACTTTTTCCAACTTCAACCTGGACCCCTTTGCTCTTTGCACACTTCTTTAGCCTCCTCACCAGCCTTTCTGCCAAGTCCATCTCCATCTCAGGGTCTTTGCATTTGCTAGTTTCTCTGTGTGAAACACTCATCCTCAAGATCTTCAAATGAGCTGGCTCTTTCATCACTGAGCTTAAATATCAACTCCTCAGAGAGGCTTTCTTTGACTAGCCTTATCTAAAGTGGCTTGCCCCAGTCCTTCTCACAATAATGTCCTGGCATTTATCACTACTTGAAATAATCTTATTTCTCTTGATTTAATCTTTTATCACTACCCTCCCCAATCAGAATATAGGCTGCATGAAATCAGGCACTGCTTTTCTAGCTCAATGGAGAATAGTGCCCAGCATATAGTAGGTATCCAATAAATATTTGCTAAATGCATGAATAATATCACTGGAGATTTGTTTAATTTCTTTTTAAAGTCACCCCAGAGGCACAGATATTAATAAAGGAACAGATCATTAAGAGGAAAATGCAATACATTTTTTAAGTAGAAATTAAAATGTTGCTCCTACAAATGATAGAACACTATTTTAAAGATATCTGTTTATGATACAACTAAGAAACAAAAGAGAAAACTATCTGGGGGAGAGAAGAGTCTTTGATACTACTCAAGTTATTTGAAAAATTTAGTTAGCATTATTTGGCTTGTGGCAAAGAAAAAAATGAATACACTGTGTTTATTTTAAACATGCTATTCAGGGACAAGAAGTTTAGGCCAAAGGGTCAACTTTTAGAGTTAAACTAATACCTACCTTGACATCATTCATGTTTTCATATGCCTGTTCTGGTTAGTGCTCAACCCTGGCTCATTCCCCGACTGCTAGAGAAAGGCCCGGTACATGTGTCCCAAGCAAAATAGTAAAGTATTTTTTGCTCTGCAACAAGTTTCAGTCTTTATACTGACTACAGAAATAGTCAGTCGATTCTCTAAAGAAGCTACAAAACGTTATGAGGCCCATACAAAAAGAAGAGGAATTTGGCTTTGGATGGCTACTATGATTTAGAGTTAAATAAAGTAGAACCGGCTGAGGAGAAATTCAATGACAATGCTAAATCAAATATCTACGTACTATCATTATATCTTTGAATTACGACTATTCTCTCTGAGGTAACAGTTATTCTTTTTTCTTTTTTTTGAGTTGGAGTCTCACTCTGTCGCCCAGGCTGGAGGGCAGTGGCACGCTTCAGGCCACCACAGCCTCGACCTGCCGGGCTCTGGCGATCCTTCCGCCTCAGCCTTCCAAGTAACTTGAACTACAGGTGCGCATTACCACGCCCAGCTAGTTGTTTTTTTTTATTTATAGTAGAGATGAGGTCTCGCCAAGTTGCCCAGGCAAGTATCGAACCCGTGGGTTCAGGCAATCCACTCACCTCGGTCTCGCAAAGCATGGGATTTACAGGCTGAGCCACCGAGTCCAGCTGATAACAGTTTTTCAGTGTTGATATAGCTACTCCAAGCAAACTTAAGATTCTACGTCAGCCAGAATGTCTGTCACTATGATAGCTTTATAACTTATGGCATTCATTATATCTTCTCTGGATTTTCTTTTAACTCAATACATCCTTATTACTGTACATGCAAAATAAAGAGGTATTAGTAGGTAGAAAAGATGGCCTGGTTGGTATGTTTCTTCTGTGTGAATGAAATTTAATTTAGGAGTCTGATCTGTAAACTGGGAATAAAATCCATTCAGTAGGTCCTTAAAAACAGGAAATAAAATAATGCATGCAAAAAATGCTTTGTAAATCATCAAGCACTATTAAAAATTATCATTAGTCAGTGGACTCTTAAATGATACCAATTTTAAAAAGATTAGCCATCATTAAAAGTTTCAAAGTAAAAAAAGACCCAGCTTATAAAGGTTTAGTCGCCAAATTTGGCACAGTTTTTAAAAGAAAAAAAACATTTTTTTCTTTCTCCTAGAACAGTTACTTGTCAATTAAAGTAATACATTCAAACTTATTTCTTTCAAGTCTAAACCAATCAAGTCTAAATTCAAAGTAAAAGGAGGAGAGTGTGTTCTTTATTAAATAGTAAAACCTCTGATTTGTTATGCAAAATAACTTAATTATATGATGGCAACTGCTGGTCACAACGATGTGAAATGTTGTTAATAATAACAATCAGCATTTATGCCTGAATCAATCCATGAGGTCTCACAGAAACCTCATTTTGCTTTTACACTACTAACATTCTTTAGATCCAACTAATTAGCTCAAAAAAGTATGAGGAATTTCTCAAATGAATATGAGTAATTTATTCATCCTCTGATGAAAATGACATTTTAGAAATATAATTTATGCTGGCATCTAAAAGAATCTAAATCACCTCAACACACATCAAGGAACATTAAGTCCCAGCAATGTGTTTGGTTGTTAATTTTACAGGATTTGTAGTATCTGCAAGTGGAGAAAGCTATAAGATCACAGCAGTGTTTCTGCTAAAGCTACTTTCAAAAAGTCACAAAAAAAGTCAGATTTATGGTACCTACATATGTGAACAGAGGTCTGAAATAAGGGCAGATGATTTACAATGAAGTCCAACCAACAGACTCACATGACATTCACAGTGACCAGTAGTGGCTCAATATATAATAGCAAGTGATAAATGAGAAAGGGTATTTGTCTTATGTGATTTTTTTACAGATCAACATGAGATTCTAAAATTCTACTTTCAAGGTCTGTTATTTCCTGGGCTAGGGTTGGCCTTAGCAGACAGCTCGTTAAACATCTGAGGAAACTAAATACAGGAGCTTGGGCTGGTATTTCCCAAAATATGGAGTAGGTATCACTCCTTAATATTAATAATATTAAATCACTAGGTGAAAACTTACTCCCTTTCCAAATCTCTTTCCATTCTTCTGATAACTCACACCGTGTGGCTAACACTTGCCTAAAAGGTGCCAGTATCCTTTTTAACAAAGGGAACAGCAAGCCTCAGGCTCAGAGCCAGCACCCGCAAGAGCATCAGCACAGAATTAAATAATCTTTTCACTGTATTTATTTTTACAATTATCATATTTTATGGCAAAGAATACCAATTTCGCCCTTAACTGCTGGCGCAAGGTTTTCTTTGTAAATAGGCTTATTAAAATAAAAGTAGTCTGATTTAAAGAAAAATATGAAGTGGAATTAAGTCAGCAAATAACAAAGCTGGAGGAACTCGATTAAGATTGGGAAAAGGTGGCTGAGCCACTATTGAGGCCTTGCTCAGAGACTCAAGTTGAACCAAAACGTGAACAAGTGGATCAGCCTAACTAAGCTGAGGGAAATACTTCAACTGCTGACATTTGAGCAGGGTTTCAATTAATTATAGAGATTCTAAAGGTGGTACCTATCCAAGCTGAATTAACATCATTCATCTATTTCCCCTAAGTAAGATCACCCTTTGTCTGCATAAAGAGCGGAGAGAGACATTAGGGTATTCCTCATAAGAAAACTCAGAGAAGCAGAAGAGTACGGAGCAGTGCACGCATGCAGGAACCCCTGGGAAGCTCTCAGCATACAGACCCAAAGATACCCCACAAGTCATCCACTAACCTGATGCTAATCCCATCGTTCAGTTCCAGAATAAATGTATGTATATGTATGTAAATAGTACTACAAGTTTATGCTGTTCAGTAGCCAGTTTAGGACCAACACACTTATCACAAAACTAGCTAATCAATTAAAGAGTCCCACATGAAAAGAATGGTGCTTCTGGTCCTAGGGATTATCATCATCTCAGTGCTCCTTCGTACATAAGGTTTTAGAGGCAATTAATATGTGACATTTCCAGCACACAATACAGCAAATTTTTTTTTGAGTTGGAGTCTCATTCTGTTACCCAGACTGGAGTGCAGTGGCACGCTCCTGGCCACCGCAGCCTCGACCTGCTGGGCTCTGGCGATCCTTCCACCTCAGCCTTCCAAGTGGAACTACAAGAGTGCGCTACCATGCCTGGCTAATTTTTTTATTTATTGTAGAGATGAGGTCTCGCCAAGTT